>NC_090732.1:3492576-3652576 GCF_036898095.1 Palaemon carinicauda | reverse complement strand
GATTTTGTTTATAGGGAGAGCAATGAATGACACTCATTTGTTATTTTGATTTGTATTGTTTTTGCTTTGTCTTGTTTTGATTATATTCTGTTCTCCTTAACCTAGCTGATGTTCTTTCAAGATATATACTGTATAACCTTTCCCCAAAAAATTGTCATTTGTAATACACTCCTCTTTGGTTGTTGTTCAACAGTAATGTGCCTTTTTACAACTGATTATCTCACTTTAGTGTTGTATGTATGTATTTATGTACAGAAAATTGTAATTCTCAATCTCACAACTTTGCGTAGAATAGTTTCTTGCACGATTATCTTGTTCTTGTTAAAAGGAATAGTCTCAGATGTGATTCCATCTCCAAAAACAGGTACATATTGTATGATGTTAAAAACTTCTGAGAATATGCATGCACTCTGCAATTTAATGTTTTTTTTCATGAATTCATTCACAGCATTCCCTGAGCAGAGGGTTGATTAGAAGAAAACTTCAAATGTCACTTAGTGTATAAAGCAGTTTTTTTATTTTGAATACAATCCTGGTGTTTTCTGTCTTCAAGTATCACATGAGATAAAGTGAAAACGACCAGTTCCTGTAGATATATACCTTATAATTCCCATTTCTCTCCCCTCGCATCTTGTGGACAACTTGTGATCACAACCGAATTCATCAATCAGCATGCATGATAGTCTATCTTCTTCCAGTATGCATGGTGCCTCATCCTCTCGGTCCTGTTCTCCCAGGTACAATGACCATATCCAAAAGAGGCTATCTGTCTGCTTCATTGTGTCATCTAGGGTGACATCTAGAAAAGATGCTTCAGATTTTGCCATATGCTAAGCATACATTAAGCTGTATGCCTTTTTGGATATGCCCACTGCATTTACTCCAATGCTGCACCATGAACACGTTAGCTGGCCAAATGTTTGGCTAACAAAATAACGTGTAGTGCTTCACAACAATTCAGCATCCCTCATCCCTATGCAGTACTGAAGGCAGTTACTGTATACAATACCTATACAGTGTAGGCTCGAGAGAATCATATTACCGTGACTTTTATCCTCTGCATTTTTTTACTAATTTCCATTCATTCTTCTTTTCATAAATTGAAATTTTATCTGATGTGATTTTTGATTTTACAGCCTGCATGATCGTGCCTTTGGTCCTGAATTCTACCCTTCCAGGTATATTCTGTGTTTCTGCTGTACTGTACATGTCATAGTAAAAGTAAAAAAAAAAATGTTATTTCATGTAGTGACAGCAGTAATAACATGTACAATCTCAGAAGCATATACTGTGTGTGTAATTTTTAAATGTAACCAATTCCTGAAAAACATCGTGTGTATTTAGGTAAACTGTATTTAGGCAGTTTACGTATTTCCATTTACTGTACCGTAGTTCCATGTACTCGTGTAAGTCATGTTTATCATGGAGAAATCTTTGGTTGTAGCTAAATGTAGTTACAAGAGAGGCTTTAGAAGGGAAATTGATTACTTTCTGTTTAGACTACTATTCTTAGAACAATATTTCATGCCATATTAAAGTAGAAAAAAACTAGTTTAATAATGTTGCGGTTTCCCTTATCCTCAGCAGAATTTGTATTGGGAGTAAGTGATTTA
Organism: Palaemon carinicauda; assembly: GCF_036898095.1. NCBI lineage: Eukaryota > Metazoa > Arthropoda > Malacostraca > Decapoda > Palaemonidae > Palaemon > Palaemon carinicauda. Next base: position 3,650,963 of record NC_090732.1, on the reverse strand, counting down.
GCTGGTTTAAGTAATGTAGCCTAGTGTTAGAATTTGATAATTCATTTTACATATTAGTACATAATCAAGTAGCTCTGACGTGTGCTAGCACTTTCCGAAGGTGGAGATGTCTTAGGAATTGGCAAGTGTACTGGAATAAATCTATTTTAACGCAATGTATTTTGACGCAATGCAGCCAAGACATTCTGCATGTGTTAAAAGACATGTGAAAGTTAATAATGATTAATCAAATTGTAGATATCATCTTACTCATGTGCTATTTTCTTCCTCAGCCACTTGCTAGAGAAGAACTCGGATGGAATCATAAAGGCAGCAAAGCAAGGTGACCTTAAGTTGGTGAGTAGATATTAATTTTTCTTTTTTGTATAAATATTTTAGGTTATATTAAGAGATGGTGGGAGGTATATGCCATGAAGACACATCACTACTATGTGATACATGATTGCTATTACCACAAATTCGAGATATTGATGCTAGCCAGCCCAGCATTAAACCCTTTATTATTATTGTTATTATTGCTAGCTAAGCTACAACCCTAGTTTGAAAAGCAGGCTACAAGGAAAAATAGCTGATTGGGGAAAAGAAATAAGGAATTAAATAAACTACCAGAGAAGTAATGAACAATTAAAATATTTTAAGAACAGTAACAACATTAAATACATCTTTCATATATAAACTATAGATACTTTTAAAAAAACAAGAGCAAGAGAAATAATAGAATAGTGTGCCTGAGTGTACCCTCATTTGGCGATACTATACCATAACATATATAGACATGTATTTATATTGATAGACGATGAAATATACACATTCTGAGGAGTATTGAGTTGATGATTGGACTCCTCTTTTTTTAGCAGGAAATAGCTTAAAAATTACATTTATATTTTTTGGGAAAGGAACTTCAGTTGGCAAAGCCTCCTAGATTTGTGGTGGTTGTTCAAATGGCCATTGGTTGGAAAGGTTAACATGGATTCATTGATATTGCTGATTGGTTGAAAAAAAGCAAGTATGCTTTTTTATCATTTCACTTACTTCCTGGCTATTATAGAAAAACGTAGATAGGCGTTTTGAAATTAAAAAGTAAGAGAAAGACTGCAGAGTTAGTCCATAGCCACTGCAAATAGTGGCTGTGAAATTAAAGGGGGTCAGATATCATATCTTCAAACAACAAACAAATCTTGGAATCTTGAAAATTCTTCTATGATCAACTTTCATTTTTGTCACCAAACCTTCAATTACAGTATTCTTTAAGCTGGAAAAATAACACATTTGTGGTTTCACTTTGGAAAGTTTATCAGATTTTTAATGTTGCCAGGGATCATTATTGTTTCCCAACTGATATGCTTTTGCATCTTATACCATTGTAGTCTGATGTTACTCTTCTACAATTTATAGTGACATTGTGCATATAGCTTCTATGTGAGAGATCGCTGTGTATAAACCAAGAACAATGAATGTTTTTTTCCATAACAGATTTTGTTAGATAAAATTTAAAAACAATATCCAGGATAAATGGTTGATTTGTTGATTTTCCAAATTTATGGTACTTTCACTAATGACAAAAGTTTTCCATTGGCTTTCAGACAAGTTAAAATGTTGCCTTTGACAGTCCAAAAGACTATTCAAAAGCTAAATGTATAGTTTATGCACAAGTGGTGATGTACATGACAGATTTGGCATACATAAAAATGAATGTAATCATGTATTTTCTGTTTTTTGTTAGTTCTAAGTAATAGATGAAAGTAGGTTGAATCTAAAACATTATTCAAATACATTTTTTTCTCTTTGTACTAGCTAAAAGACCTCCATGCACAAGGATACTCGCTCCTGTCAATCGACGCCCATGGACAAACAGCTCTTCACTTTGGTGCGCGCCATGGCCACAAGGACATAGTGCGATATCTCATTGCCTCTGCTCCACCTTCTATCTTGGATATGGTAGACACAGAAAAGTAAGTTCATCGGATTGTTTTGCAAACCAAATGCTTAAGGTAGTTGGAAGTTCTTAACTTATACTGTATATATAATTTTTCCCCCCTTATTGTATTGCATGAAGATTATATGGATCCTAAATCTGATAATGTGAATGAAAAGTTTTGTACTACAAGGCTCGATTTCTCCCTCTCCTACTCCTTTGTCTTAGACCAAAGGTTTGATTCGTAGGATAGCTATTCAATTGCTGGGTCTCCAAGCATGGATATCTAACTTGATCATCATCTTATCGTAATCTATTCCTGTTTCATATCAGACTATATACATTTCCTAAGGTCTTGACAACATGGCTTGAGCATAGTGGTATGGATCCAGGACATTATATTAAACATATGGGCAGACCTTATCGTCTTCTTTTATGAAAATGCCATGGCTTCTCATGCACTTCCATCCCCAGCCATGGTGTCTCAAATCTTTGCATCTGAAGCCATTTCTTCAAATGTGTCATATAAATTCTCCTAAGATTTTGGGCAAATTTTATAACAAATCTCAAGTTCTCTGTTTCAGACAGGAATAGGCGAGGATTGCCTTAAGGGGAAGGGCATGCATCAAATCAATAAACCTGCTTTTGGGAATCCAAATATTCGTACTTGGAGTAGTAGCATGTTAAAAGAAGCAAATGTGGGTGCAAGTGCATCATCAGCTGATTCTCATCCAACTATCTCAGATCTTTATCAAGCTTGTGTTTCGGCTATTTTAAAAGAACTTGGGCATATTGTTTCTTTTTTGGGAAGCTGGCAATTTTCCTGATAAGAAAGGAATTACCCAAGTTACCATAATTTGCAGCTAATGATGATCCTCTAACTTTGTTATTACTATTATTATAAAAAATAATAATCCTGACAAAGTTGAGTTTGGGTCAGATAATGATTTAGACCAAGAATAAGGGAATGGCCTTACTCGAGGGTCCCCACTGAGGGCAATTTAGTGCCTTCGGGGAGGCATTATTTTGGGTGTTACCTTTCAGAATCAGAAAATTCATATGATTGGGAAGGGTACATTTATTTTCATTCTTTTATTGAATGAGATTTATAGAAAGTATCTGGAAAGGATGAAACAAGTAAGACCTCAAAAAGTTTACTCTTCAATGTGCGATCACATCCTGAATTCACTTCACACCAAGTTTCAACCTCAGTTTTCACATATTCTGACTCGAAAAATGGACAGAATCTTGAAGTCAGTTGATGAGAAACAAGTCTTGGCTCATTCTCATTTAGCGTTAACATCCTCATAGGTAAAATGTATATAGAAATGAACAGTTACTTGATTTGGTAGCATTCTCAGAACAAGTTCATTTATTGGAATGGATAGTTGAAACAATGGAGAGAAAGTCCTTGAATTCAGATTGGTCCTTGTGGCAAACTAGAAAGGTTCTAGCATGGAGTATGCTTCGGGAAGAATTTGACATAATTTGCTGATTTTGTTTTGGGGTAACTTTTAAGGTCTAATAATCCTTTGCAGGTCATCCTGATCTAAAATTAGTTCCTCATATTTTATTCGTTTAGACTGTACTCTTTTTATTATTTCATAGAAGCTGCAAGTTATCTACATATTTTGTCCACAAGAGAACATCCAACCTGTTCATTCATTAATTATGTTTGCGATATTCAAAAGCACTATAATATCCTCTGCAGTCTTGGTTCCCATTCCAAATTCAGAAAAGGCAAATAAAATTGTCGAACAATTTTCATATAGAACACCTATTCATGCCATGAAACTGTTTTGCATGGTCCAGCTTTCTTTTTATCACCTCGGTCTTGTTGCAATAAAGCTGACAGTTAGAAATATTTCCATTGCAGTACCCAAAATTAATTAGTATGAAAGGTGCTTTGAAAACAAGGATATAGTCTAAATCGAAGCCTCTGAGGCGAGTACAAACTAACAGACTAAATCGCTAAACTTTAATTCGCTATTCTTTAAATCGCTATTCTTCGTAGGTCCAAATTGGACTTGCAAGCAAATAAATACCATAGTAAAAATTAATGATAACACTAAAAGGCCATAAAACGTAAGTGATATAACTTAGATGACAGAGTACCAGATGGGCAAAATTAACTAGAATATTTACCGAAGCGAACATAACCCAAAATGGCTGCCGATAACTCGGCAGGACAATCGCTTCCAAAACTAAAAACCACCATATTGGAAACAGAACAAATGCCCGGTACTGTCAAAAGCTGCCAAAACAACCTATGGTACTTAACATTGGTAAGGGTGAAGTATCAACGTCAGTCATGTTGAATTAACGACAATCACTTCGAAAAACACTGGGCAAAACACTTATCAACTTTGCTGGCAAGTCCAAAACAGAAGGATGACCTGGTGAGCGCGAGTGGTAGGTGTCGGTAGGGTAACCCAACTGTATTCTCTAGGGCCTGTCACGGCCCTCCCCCTTTGATGAAGGGATTATCTAAATGGAAGACAGCCTGTGAATAGTGTTTTACAAACGCCCTTTTTAGATATACGACACCAACAAGGTGCTCGCGCGAGGGTTGTAACCTCTGCATTCCATGCTTTTAATTTTCTCTGGTATATTTGGAAGATTTATATCAGAAAAAGTACAAAGAAGGACTTTTTCGCCGGCTGTCACAGGTCTCTCCCCAGAAATAGATTTTTCCTTCGTCAAAATCCCTTTTTTATGCATAGGTCTTTGCCAGTATCCTTCACCTGTAATAACTAAACGAGATAAAGGATTACAAGAGTTAGAAATCATTTGAAACTGTATAAAGAAAATATCCTAAAAAAAACTAGAAAAGTGCTAATTATGTTTTCCCTCTTTGATAACAGGATGTGACACTCAAATAGACACCCGCTATTATTAGGTAGAGGAGTTCTCTTTTTTTTTTTTTTAAATAGCCAACCTTAAATTGGTAACTCAGATATTTTTACCCACCTGCTGTTTTACACTGATTCTTATGACATAATAGGATGTTAATGCTAGATTGTATAGATGATTGCTGTTATCTTCCTTTTAATAGTCCAGAAATATATATTTAGAATTTAAGAAACTGCCCATATTGTTGTTCTTACCTGGCAGCATCAATCAATAAGTCCCACCTGATGTGTCTTCCACATCAAAAAATAAGAAAAAATAAGTAAAATTGTATTTTTTAAAGCTACAACCTATCTGATGGAAAGTAGATTAATCAGTGTATAATCAGATTATATGAAGGGTCAACTAATTGCAATGATAAGCAGTAATACTGAAAAGTAGATTTTGATGTGGAATATTCTTTCATTAAACATTGAATCATTTATTTATATTTTATCATAGTATTTGTACGTACATCCTTCTATTGTTGAATATTTTGTGATATATAGAAGGTTTTAATATGCCTCATGATTAGATTGCAGTACAATATTATCACATTGCTATTAATCAACCTAAATACTGATAATTTTTTTTAAATCCTCTGAAGTACTCTTTTTAAGCACTGTATAAAATCAGTAATTGAATAATTAGGTTGTGTGAGTTTGTTTGTACAGTACAAGGTTATGCTCAAAATTTTCTTGGATTTCACAGGTAAGGAATTTCTTGAGTTTTAAATCCTGAAACCCCTTCATATTTAAAAGTTTATTTCAAAGGTACATTTTTTTGTTTTTTGCAGAGGACAGACAGCACTACACCAGGCTGCACATAATCGGCGGCGTACAGTATGCTGTATGTTGGTAGCAGCGGGCGCTTCTCTCACCATTAGGGACCTGCAAGGCAACACTCCAAGGGCCTTGGCTCAACGTGCTGACGACCAAGAGTTGGCAGCTTATCTCGAGAGTAAGTGCCAGTTAATGGGCCTTGGAGCATCCATGCCTGAGGGAGAGGATCGGTCATCCCTTCCCTGCCATGCCTCCTATTCCCACTCACTCAGGGGTGCACGTCACCACGCACTAGCAAAGAGACTTCGAGTAGAAAGGCTAATATAGCACATGCATTATTTTATTGCACAGTGTGAGGTAGTTCTTTAAACCTTCACACAGTTTTGTGAGCTTTTAATTTTTTAACAAGGCCAAACAGGCCAGTAGCCATAGAGATAAAGCTCATGTTGCACTTACGGTCATTGTTAGAAAATGCATCTACGTTAACCATTATGCTCACTGCATAGCTATTACATATTTTGATGAATTTCTTGCATTTTAATAACATTTACTAAATATTCTACATGACATACTTTTATACATATTTAGTGAGTGTGTTTTAAGGTGTAAGTAAGTAGAGAGGTTATTGATTGATGTGTTTGCATTACTCTATAATGACAGTCTGAGTTACGTGCACCGTCCTCGTGGTGGGAGTATTTTTAACCACACGAGCCATGGACTATTTTTGTGAAGGACGAGAGGCCTTTCTAAGTTTATAAACATTGTTTTTAGGCAAACTATTAAGTGTTGTCTTCCATAAGTGCCCCTGAAGTCTTATGTTACTTGATGGAGATCATTTATCAGACCTTGAAGTAGAGAAATTTGTGTGAATGAAATACTGAGTTCTTGGTCATTTAGGTTGATTTAATACCCCATGAAGACAGATGTGCATGCTTGTTTCATAACCTTGCCTGAGCACTATTGGAATGCCATTTAGTCTTCTGATAAATGCAACTAACATAAGAATATGAAATAAATAGTATTCTTAAAGTAACAGGGTGAAGCCTTCCATTGACGGGGCTCAAACAATATTTGATTTTACTAATTTTTTAGATGTATAATGATTGAATTAGTAATTTTTTGGGTGTTATATAATAGGATATAAGTGATGACGGAAGGGAAGAATACTTCTCATTTTTAATAGTTAATTAGACTTGTTTGCCTTTATTAATATTGCAGACTTCATAATTTTTTCAAAGATAGTCAATAATACTTACACTTCCTTCTCCCAATTTATCAATTGACAGGAAAGTGGACTTCCTTGTTAACTTCTTGTTTGGTATTTTTTATTATACTTTTTCTGTGGACTCCATTATTTTATTGCTTTTTCAGGCCAAGAGAAATTCAGTCAGCCCAACAGTAGTAATCTGAATTACGTTGACTAAAGTGCCAACAAAAATTAACAAAACCTTCCTTAATTAATGGTGGGTGGTACCTGGTATTCCAGGTTCCATGTATCTTGTATACAGAGAGATAGTTGTAGTCATGCAGTTTTACAGTATAGCTATAATGTCAATGAATCACAAATTGCACAACTGCTTTGCCAGTTTAGTTTCACAAGCTAACTGATTACGTGTAGAGGTATATTATTATTATTATCATTATTATTATGATTATCATTATTATATTGTAGAGAAGAGTAGCCCACCTTTTTATGCACCCAACCAGTTATTAAAATTTATATAAAAGATTTATTAACCTGTTTGTTACCAATAGTTTTGTGGCATTAGTAAAACAGACAAAAAAGTATTTCTCATACCTGCCATTGATGAAGATTTTAACTTCTATCAAAGTAGCCTACCCTAGTTTAAAGGCTACATACTGATGGAAATAAGTGCCGTGACAGGTAACTCGGAGACCTTAGGTAAGGACTTCTTCACTGGGCTGACCTTACCATTATTGTATATGAATATTATTGTTATTAACTTGTCATAAAAGGTCCAGTATTATCTGGTCACGGTGCAGATAATATTCATGCAAAACAGTGCTTTGGATAGGAATGTTGTACATAGAGCAGATAATTGCTACATTTTGAAGATATGAATAACATAAGAATTTAGTATTGATATAAAGCTTATCCAAAGCATATACAGTATGATGTAGGTAGAATGCCAACAGATTGGATTACACATCACCTCGCTGTTTCTTGCACGCTCTATGCCCAGGATTCTGCTCTGGCTCTGTTCTGTACGTATGAACAACGCTGAAGTTGCCCTTTTTTTCCCTTCAAGCATTTTAGAATCAAACCTTATCCAATCTTTCTTAATAGACTTTGATGTATTACAGTTACTCCACAGAAACACTATACAAAAGTAGAAATATTTCAGTAGAGCCTATAAAGTACTCTTAAAGTCCCAGAATAATTTCCTTGAATTACTTATTTAAGCTGAAAATTTAAATTCTTTATAATCCTGACTCAAGTTCCAACTCTTTCTTCCTTCAACTTTAAATGCATGAATTTCATGTTAAAGATTAAAAGTTCTATGATAAGTCTTTACCAATATTCAATACTTGCATGAACTTTTTTCTTAGAAATTTGTCAGTTTTGGGTAATTTGTCTATATTTTCTGGCAAAAAGCTTTCATTAAGAGAAATGGGCTTTCAGTGCTTATGCCATGATTGCATTCTTTGTTTAAATGATGTCAATTGCATTCAGTGCCAAATGTACATTAAATGTGCTGCTTTTGTGCCTGCTTTAATACAAATTAGGATATTAACATTACTAGGTTAAGGGGAAAAAATCACATTGGTGACACTAACGATTACGTTACTCTTTTCAGGCCAGGAGCAGTTTCAGACCATGGTGCATGAAGAATTGGAGACAACTGTATGATTGAAGCTTTTTGAGAGGTGTAAAATAAAAAAAAAGAACTGTTCTTAATAGAAGTGCTATGGTTTCACAATTAATTCTTTTTTTTTGTAACTCCTATATCACAATATAAAATCAATGGAAAGTTGATACCTTACACAATTAATTTTTAGGTTATTGCTTTACGTTCGTTTCAAAATTAGCAGTATGTACATAAGTTGGTCGAGTTTGGAAAGCTTTTATGTTTTATGAGATATTCTCCTAATTGCTAAAATTTACGGAATTTTCTGTGTGTCAAGACTAAAAACGAAGTCTGTGTTTTGTGATAATTGTTTGGTTCTCATACTGTTGTTTCCTTGCCTTTTGTACCTACAACAAAGAAGAGTCGTATTGCAGTATTATATCGCTTGCAAGTGCTTTTAAGCAGACTGGAAACTTGTTAATAGATACCCTCAAAAAGTATATACAGATGTTTAACATAGCTTAAATAAAAAAGGAACCAGACTATCAATCAGTGTGAAGTGAATGCATAAGACATATTACTAAAAGTATTATGTGGTATAAGGTCCGGAAGCATTTGAACTAATGACGGCTTTGCTGCTGGTCTTCCACTGTGAACGTTTGTGGACGGTGAAATGACGTGATGCTGGTTGCTAACCTAAGTCATTCCAGTAGTTATTTATAAATGGAAATAACATATTTGTGTGTTTGTGTACCTTAAAATAAGGGTTCTTTAAAAGTTCATGTGTAGGTTTTTTGAACCCCTTTATCTTAAGTATTTAATGCCCACATCCCGCATACAGTAATTTCCCCATTATAAAAGCTTAGTGTCCCATCGTGCTTCAATCATATGATATATATATGAATATATATATACATATAAAAACATATTTTTTAAGGTTATATCCATTTAAAATTCAATCAAGTAAGTGTATTTTAATATTGTTGTTTTCCCATGGTTACTTTTCTTGAATAGTATTCATAGCTAGGTATGTGCAGTTGGACATATCAGTATAGTAGTAATTGTAGTTCTTGTTTTATCCACAATATTGGTTCTTCTAAAGATCTTTCCTGTACACGGTTATTTCTCTCCTATATCAGGTAAGAGTACATGTCGGTTCTGGAGTGACAATAAGAGAATGAAAGGTGTCAGTGGGTTTCTGAGAAAGGAATATGTAATATGGTATATTCTCATTGTTATGGATTATATTTTGCTAAACCACACTTTAGTGGTCAATGAAAAAAAGATGAAGTTGCTACATAAGATGTTTATTGTTTTAAGTCTGGTTTAGCATGGAAATATTAGTCTGAATTGCTTGGTGGCGTTCATGCGCTGTCTCCCCCCAAAGTACCAAGCATGAGTCTAGTGCTGTGTTTGCCAAACATTTATTATTAGTATGTCATTGCTTACTTCTTTGCAGTTTCAGGATGATGTTTAAGGATATGCAGATGCAGTGCTACATTAAAAGTAATTGTATTAACTGTTGTATTAGTACAGTAAAGCATGAAAACTTTGTTTTTCAAAGGTCAATTCTTGAATAATGACTATGAAATGATTTTGTATAAGGATCTTTAACCAAAGATTATAATTGTAATATTAGTTAAACTTAAGTGACATTGTTAGTCCGTTTTTGTTTTTAGGAAGATTTGTCTGCTGCTCTGAACCTAGACTCCTTGTTAACCATCTCCACGATTAAAAAAAGATTCATGAGATTGTAAAGATGATGAGCAATGAATAATCAAGTGGATATTTTTAGTAACAACAAAATAGATTTTAGTCATACAGATTTGTTTACCTTCATGCACTAGTGTTAAAGTCTACTAAGAGCCATTGTTAACAGATACTAAGGTAGAAATAAAAGGATAGATAATTAGTCTGTAGTCAAACTGTAATCTGTCAGCAGTCGCTCCAATGAAAATGAGGGGAATAGTGCATTGGGGTCAAATCGCTTCATATCTTGCTTGTATATAAAATATTAAAATAATTGAGCTCATCTCATTCATAAAGTTAAAATGTAATATTCTAAATTTATGTAATAAGAATTTGAAAACGAAAAGACTTTTTTGTACAGGCAAGAATTAAACGCAATTTCATCTTTCGTCAAATTTTAAAAAATTACTTTTGCTTCATACCAACTGAATGAGCATAGACTTGACTGGATGTGAGATATGAGAATGGATTCAGTGTTACTGAAAAGTATTGAAAATTGAAATAATGAAAAAAAAAAAAGAAATAGAGGCCCATAGCTCTTAAAGTACAGTAGTTTCTAATGTAATTTATTTAGCTCATTTTTCTCTATGCAATAGTTTCTTTTCTCCTTCAATCTGCCTGTTACATTCCTATAAACCAAATTCATTTTATTATAAATCTAAAAACTTGTTTGAGGTTTCATCTAAATTTCTTACTAAATCTGTGATCTTACCAAGTGCTGAGAAGTTCTCTTCCGACATGTCATTACTGAATAAACTTTTAGTCTTACTGGGAGTTTTATTAAACCCTTTGAGTTTTTGCAATACTGTACATTTCTTAATATGCAGTTGTGGTGCCCTATTGATAACGTCCCTGACTGGTGATCGCCAGACTGGGGTTCAAGTCCCGCTCAAAGTCGTTAGTTCCTTTAGTTTCTGCAACCTTAACATCCTTGTGAACTAATGATGTAGGTTTTGGGGGAGCCTATAGGTCCACCTGCTGAGTCATCAGCAATCATTGCCAGGCCCACCCTGGTCCTAGTTTGGATGGAGAGGTACCTTGGGTGCCGATCATATGTATATATGGTCAGTCTCTAGGGCATTGTCCTGCTTGTTAGAGCAATGTCACTGCCCCTTGCCTCTGCCATTCATGGGCGAAGAAAAATAAAAGTAAAAACAATGTTAATTTCAAGTCCTAAATCCTTCATTACCCAGAACAAGCATTGCATTCATAAATGACAAGGAAAATATATCTCCTTAGCATCCAAAGATTTCAAAGTAGGTTTACTAAGATTACCACTACAATATATAAAGTACTTTAAGTTAAAACTGACAGTCTAAACCGTAGAGAACACTTTTAAACCATTGAATGTTATTATTAAGTGGGGCTGTGCCACAACTCTGCATTAGTTGACGAAATAGATATAAAATGTATTGATAATTGGAAATAAAAAGTTTTGAGCCGAAACTGGGAGTATAATTTTTAAGACCAAAGTTAATTATTTTCAGGATTTTGAATTCATTCATATACTATCTTGTGCAGCTCCCTCGACGCAACTACCAGATTAGGGAGATAATTTCACAGTTGGAATAAAACTAATAGAATACGGTGTAATATTGAGTCTTATGCTGGAGAAGGCAAGACTGTTAGAATTACCTGTATATCTGCTAATATGTACAGGATGGTGCAGTATAGATCTGGATGTAAAAGATGGTCTGAATTATGAAAACTCTTATATAAAATACACAGAAGCTACGGAACGATGGAGCAATATCTACATCAGCGATAAGAAATTTAATGGACTGCAAGGTTTTGTCCAAAAATAAAGATGAGAATCAGCGGCAGAAGATCAGACAATAGAACAATATTCGTTAAATGCCAGAATAAAACTTTAAAACATTTCTTTAGATTGATCACCCAAAAACTCTCAACATGCCACAATATGCTCAGTGGCTACTTTATTCTTGGTAAAGAGATGCTTTAGCTATGGTAAGCAGCTCTTCTAGGAGAAGGACACTCCAAAATCAAACCATTGTTCTCTAGTCTTGGGTAGTGCCATAGCCTCTGTACCATTGTCTTTCACTGTCTTGGGTTAGAGATCTCTTGCTTGAGGGTACACTGGGGCACACTATACTGTCTTGTTTCTCTTCCGCTTGTTATTTTTGAAGTTTTTATAATTTATATGTGAAAGGTTTATTCTAATGTTGGTATTGTTCTTATACTTCTTTTTTAATTTGTTTACTTATTCCTAGCAGACCTCTGTGACCTAATATGCTGATTCCTGTCTATAACGAATCTGGTTGGAGGTTTTGGACATAGCAACCTCCACCTCCTTGTCTTAGGACCTTTTGACATAACCTGAATGTCCTGAATAGTACGACCTCGCCTTTGGGTTACTACCTTCTGTGAAATTGGAGTGTTTAATGGGTTGATAAACATCATTAAAGTCAGATTAATTATCAAACCCAAAGCAAGCCATTTAAGAAATGTGTTAATAGTCCCTTGTCTACTCTTTCCTTCTCTATTCCCGTAAGAGGATAGAGCAGTTAGCGCACCTAGGATCTCTCCAGCGTTCCTTCGGCCCCTATCTACAACAGCTTAATATCCTACTTGACCTTCAATCCTACTTCCTATCTTCCTTCTAGTTGTCCCCTATCTACAATAGCTTTATATCCTACTTGACCTTCAATCCTACTTCCTATCTTCCTTCTAGTTATCCACCCTCTTAAATTTTACATCAATGTAAGGAAAATGTTCTTCCCTAATTGCACTTTAGCTCTGAAGGGCATCACAGGTCCCAAGACGAGGGTATGTAGCCAAAATTCCGAAATCAAAAATGTTGATAATTTAGTAGTTTTTAGTATATTAAATGAAATTTCAGGTGCGAATATCAGAATGCATTATTGTTTGTAGAGCCTCATGGATAAAATAAAGTATCTACGTTGTAGGTAATAATTAAAGATGATAACAATAGCATTTATTACTTGAGGTACCTTATTAACTAGAATTATATATACCATTGTATAATAACATTTGTTAAAATTCTAAATAAAACCAATGCATAATAAACGTACTGTAGGTTATATTTAATTTTTTTTTTATATACCAATTGAAACAACACAAAGAAAAAAAAACCAGTGAGGAGATGTTGTTAGTAAGCTTATAACATGTATTCATAACTGAAAGATAAATAAAATGAACTACAAGTGTAATCACTTAAATTTCTATGAAAAGATGTTCAATTAAATTAGATCGTTCTAATTAATTTTAGAATCGTTTAGGCTTAACTGGTAGATGAGGTACATTTGATAATTATTCATTTATGCTGGTTTAAAGGTCATCTCTCTCTCTCTCTCTCTCTCTCTCTCTCTCTCTCTCTCTCTCTCTCTCTCTCTCTCGAAAATAAGTCATTGTTAAGTAATTTATACCCCACCAATAATCTCCCGCTATTGATCTCAGTCTAATATCTAATTATTATTGTTATTATTATTATTATTATTATTATTATTATTATTACTTGCTAAGCTACAACCCTAGTTGGAAAAGCAAGATGCTATAAGCCCAAGGGCTCCAACAGGAAAAAAAATAGTCCGGTACAGAAAGGAAACAAGGAAACAATACTACTCAGTACCCTAGAAGTTTTATTCCAGCTGAGACCAAGTTGTGGAATGGTCTTCCTAATCGGGTAGTTGAATCAGTAGAACATCAAAAGTTCAGACTCGCAGCAAATGTTCTTATGTTGAACAGGCTTGCATAAGTCCTTTTATAGTTTATAAATTAAACATGTTGTAATGTTGTTAATGTTTATTTTAATTTTCATTACTTCTTATATCGTTTATTTATTACCTTATTTCCTTTCCTCACTGACCTATTTTTCCCTGTTGGAGCCCTTGAGCTTAAGGCATCTTGCTTTTCCAACCAGGGTTGTAGTTTAGCTAATAGTAATAATAATAATAATAATAATAATAATAATAATAATAATAATAAATGAATACATTACAAGAGAAGTAATACAATCAAAATATTTTAAGCTTGTGTAAGAAAATCATGTGTATGTGTTTGTGCGTTCGCGTAGAAAATTTTACCGCTTGTTAGAATGGGAACAACCGTTAATTTTAGGAAATGGACAAATATATACATATACTTACACTTGCTGAGTCATTTTCGACAGTGCTTTCGATGGGTATAGACGTGTGTGTTTGCGCTGTTGAAGTAAAACCCAGAAAGCTCGTTGATTTGGAAGTGTGTGGAGATGGAAAGTTGATCTGACACAAATTGCAAATCTTATCAAAATTCGAGAGTAAATTTGGTTCGTATTTTGAGCATGAACAACGTCTGGTATTCCTTCCAAGGTTGGACCAGCTGTGACCGACGAGAAACGGCTGCTTAGATGTATAACAAGAAAGGTGGAGATCATAACTAAAGTCAGGTAAGGTTGTCCAGGTCATGGAGTTTGAGTGTTAGGCCTACGCCCTAGGGGCTACAAGTGTGAAAGAGCCCGTGCTTTGCCGTAAGGGCCAGGTAAACTAATACAATAAAGGCCTACGCCTTAGGTCTGTATAAAATACTAACGTGTTTATTATCATTGAAGAAAGGTTTTCGTAAGAGGAGGAACATTGGGATTCGTAACCAATAAAAATAGTTTTGGCAACAAATTCAAAGCGTTTTTATGATTTCAAGCGAGCAGAGAATTGACATAGGAGAAATATTACCTCGTCACCGTTGCCAGGTATTTATTTAAATATTTAAACATTTAATTTTCCTCCGGAAGGCTCTAGAGGAGTTGGAAGCCCCAGGTCTTCATGGCTGAGGACTATGAAACGTGAAGTAGATGATGAGTGGTGAAGTGTTGATTCGAAAGCTCAAGACTGAGACAATTGACGACCTCTAACCGAGACCCTTTGCGTCAATAGGCGTGTAGGAGGAGATTATGATGATGATGTATTTATTTGTTTGTGGTTCGCATAACACAAAAACTATTTAACCTAATCTCAGGAAATATTGTGGGATGATTTGCCATGATACAAGGACAATTTGATTAGATTCTGAGAGTGATTGGGTCAGAGGTTAAGGTACCGAAAGGTTCAAAAACGTATTATTGTTATATCGTGGTCAATTTTTATCCGATTTGCATGAAACTAGTGTCAGAATGTTCATACTTCAATTGCATATTTATAGGTGTGGCGTTTGCAAAGGTATACCTACTAGAGTGTCTGTTCTAGTTGAAATGGAAGTTTTAAAAGTTTTGTTTTTTGTAATACTATCAATTGCTTTATAGCGTTGACTGTATAACAGTCTGCAATATGCGGATTTTATTTGAAATTACTCAGCTTTTAATATTCTTATTGAAATCAACACAATGGTTAAAATTTATTGATTCTGGAGTTTATTGGCATCCGGATATCGTAGAACTGATTGGATTTCAAAGGGGATGTTTTTATTAATGGAGTGGCATCCAACAATATCATAAGTAGATATTGCTTTTAAAGTTTGTCATTTTAATGTTTATGGTACTTAGTACATTTTACTAAAACTTTAACTGGGGGTGTATGTAGGTAGTTGGAACATGCGTAAACTTTCATTACTTGTCAAATCGATTTTCTCTGAGTGAAATGTTTTTTATTTTTTTTTTTTTTTTGTCAGAAATGTGATATTATCAAGATATTTTTTATGATTTACGAAATATGATTTGTGTTATCAAGCCAGTTGATACTGTTTCATCATTAATGATTTACTCTGCTTTAGCCTAATACATGAAGTTTTTTCTAATTGTTTTATGCCCCCTGTGGCCGCGGGGGCATAAAACAATTAGAATAGCGCCAACGTTATCCCTGCGTGTCGTAAGAGGTGACTAAAAGGGACGGGACGAGGGGGCTGGGAACCCCCTCTCCTGTATAAAAAATCCTGTGAGACAGCAACAAAGAGATGGAGCTGGGGGGAGAGTGACTGCTCCCCGCACTCTAGTTTTGGGGTGTTTGAATGTGCGTGGATGTAGTACGATAGAGAGTAAAAGATGTGAGATTGGAAGTATGCTTAGAAGTAGAAGGATGGATGTATTGGCCTTGTGTGAGACAAAGATGAAAGGAAAGGGTGAAGTGATGTTTGGTGAAATGTCTGGTAGAGTGTCTGGGATTGAAAGGGGAAGAGCGAGAGAGGGTGTGGCTTTATTGATGAGTGAATGGATGACAGGTAAAGCAGTGGAATGGAAGGAGATATCATCTAGGTTAATGTGGGTAAGGGTTAGGTTGGGTAGGGAATGTTGGGCGTTTGTCAGTGCGTATGGGCCAGGTAGTGAGAAAAGTGAAGAAGAGCGGAATGAGTTCTGGAATGAATTAACTAAGTGTGTAGAAGGACTGGGTAGAAGGAATTATGTAGTTGTCATGGGTGACTTAAATGCTAGAGTGGGCGCTGGAGAGGTAGAAGGTGTCATTGGGAAGTATGGCGTACCAGGTGAAAATGAGAGTGGTGAGAGACTGGTAGATATGTGTGTTGAACAAGAGATGGTAATAAGTGCTAGCTTTTTTAAAAAGAAAGATAAAAATAAGTATACATGGGTAAGAGTGGCAAATGGAAGAGTAGTAGAAAGGGCATTAATGGATTATGTGTTGATAACTAAAAGAATGTTTGGAAGATTGAAAGACGTGCACGTGTTTAGGGGTATGGCTAACGGTATGTCTGATCATTTTTTGGTGGAAGGAAAATTAGTTGTAGCAAAAGAGTGGGGGAATAGAGTAGGTGGATGTAAAAGGGAGCTAGTGAGGGTTGAAGAGCTAATAAAACCGGGGGTAAAAAGTAAATATCAGGAAAGGTTGAAAATGGCATATGACGAGGTGAGAGTAAGAGAAACTGGTAATTTAGAGGAGTGGAAGTTAGCAAAAGAAAATTTTGTTGGGATTGCAAGTGATGTATGTGGCAAGAAGGTTGTTGGAGGCAGCATGAGGAAGGGCAGTGAATGGTGGAATGAAGGAGTGAAGGTAAAAGTGGAAGAGAAAAAGAGGGCTTTTGAAGAATGGCTGCAGAGTAATAGTATAGAGAAGTATGAAAAATATAGAGAGAAAAAGGTGGAAGTAAAGCGCAAGGTACGTGAGGCAAAGAGGGCAGCTGACCTGAGGTGGGGTCAGGGACTGGGTCAGTCATATGAAGAGAATAAGAAGAAGTTTTGGAAAGAAGTGAAGAGAGTAAGGAAGACCGGCGCAAGAATTGAAGAGACAGTGAAAGATGGAAATGGAAGGTTGTTAAAAGGAGAGGAGGCAAGGAAAAGGTGGGCGAAATATTTTGAAAGTTTGCTGAATGTTGAGGATAATAGGGAGGCAGATATAATTGCTGTTCCAGGTGTTGAGGTGCCAGTGATGGGAGATGAGAATGAGAGAGAGATTACAATAGAGGAAGTGAGGAGAGCACTAGATGAAACGAGAGTAGGAAAAGCATCTGGTATGGATGGTGTGAAAGCTGAGATGTTGAAGGAAGGGGGTGTGACTGTACTTGAATGGTTGGTGAGATTGTTTAATGTGTGTTTTGTGTTGTCAATGGTACCAGTAGATTGGGTCTGTGCATGTATTGTACCACTATATAAGGGTAAGGGAGATGTGCATGAGTGTGGTAATTCAAGAGGTATTAGTTTGTTGAGTGTAGTTGGAAAAATGTATGGTAGAGTACTGATTAATAGGATTAAGGATAAAATAGAGAATGCAATCTTGGAAGTACAGGGTGGTTTTAGAAGCGGTAGGGGTTGTATGAATCAGATTTTTACAGTTAGGCAGATATGCGAGAAATATTTAGCAAAAGGTAAGGAGGTGTATGTTGCGTTTATGGATCTGGAGAAAGCATATGATAGAGTTGATAGGGAAGCAATGTGGAATGTGATGAGGTTATATGGAGTTGGTGGAAGATTGTTGCAAGCAGTGAAAAGTTTCTACAAAGGTAGTAAAGCATGTGTTAGAATAGGAAATGAAGTGAGCGATTGGTTTCCGGTGAGAGTGGGGCTGAGACAGGGATGTGTGATGTCGCCGTGGTTGTTTAACTTGTATGTTGATGGAGTGGTGAGAGAGGTGAATGCTCGAGTGCTTGGACGAGGATTAAAACTGGTAGGCGAGAATGATCATGAATGGGAGGTAAATCAGTCGTTGTTTGCGGATGATACTGTACTGGTAGCAGACACAGAAGAGAAGCTTGACCGACTAGTGACAGGAAGTTGTGTGTGAGAGAAGGAAGTTGAGAGTTAATGTGGGTAAGAGTAAGGTTATGAGATGTACGAGAAGGGAAGGTGGTGCAAGGTTGAATGTCATGTTGAATGGAGAGTTACTTGAGGGGGTGGATCAGTTTAAGTACTTGGGGTCTGTTGTTGCAGCAAATGGTGGAGTGGAAGCAGATGTACGTCAGAGAGTCAATGAAGGTTGCAAAGTGTTGGGGGCAGTTAAGGGAGTAGTAAAAAATAGAGGGTTGGGCATGAATGTAAAGAGAGTTCTATATGAGAAAGTGATTGTACCAACTGTGATATATGGATCGGAGTTGTGGGGAATGAAAGTGATGGAGAGACAGAAATTGAATGTGTTTGAGATGAAGTGTCTGAGTAGTATGGCTGGTGTATCTCGAGTAGATAGGGTTAGGAACGAAGTGGTGAGGGTGAGAACGGGTGTAAGAAATGAGTTAGCGGCTAGAGTGGATATGAATGTGTTGAGGTGGTTTGGCCATGTTGAGAGAATGGAAAATGGCTGTCTGCTAAGGAAGGTGATGAATGCAAGAGTTGATGGGAGAAGTACAAGAGGAAGGCCAAGGTTTGGGTGGATGGATGGTGTGAAGAAAGCTCTGGGTGATAGGAGGATAGATGTGAGAGAGGCAAGAGAGCATGCTAGAAATAGGAATGAATGGCGAGCGATTGTGACGCAGTTCCGGTAGGCCCTGCTGCTTCCTCCGGTGCCTTAGATGACCGCGGAGGTAGCAGCAGTAGGGGACTCGGCAGTATGAAGCTTCATCTGTGGTGGAAATGTGGGAGGTTGGGCTGTGGCACCCTAGCAGTACCAGCTGAACTCGGCTGAGTCCCTGGTTTAGGCTGGAGGAACGTAGAGAGTAGAGGTCCCCTTTTTTGTTTTGTTTCTTGTTGATGTCAGCTACCCCCCAAAATTGGGGGAAGTGCCTTTGGTATATAGATAGATAGATAGACATGAAGTTTTAATAAGTTCTGTTTAAGAATTGCTTTCCTCCTGAACTTACGTCCGTCGTGGTCAATTTGTGCTGGTATAAGGCTCTCATTCAGTTATTCCTCTCTATTTCACTATTAAGATATTAAGGCTTTCAAGAGGAAACTGAAGACTTTCTTATTCTTTGAGTCGTCTGACAGTCACGATTTAACAATAATTGAGCAATACGTGATATGAAATATTGAACGCTTTCGAACGAACATGATAAAATGACTGTGGAGGTCCTGTAGAGAGTTAGGGTTCCCCCTGCTGTATAGGACCAGAAAAAACGGCCGTCAAAGTATGCAAAGTATTACAAGTAAAACTGAAGTTTTTTAAAAGCTAAAGTTTTACCTATTAGTTGCTAGTACGTGGGTTAGTTATTCACATGTACGACCTTTATTCTCATTTTAATTATTTGTAAGGTATTGGAATAATTCCATTCAACTTTGAAAAATACAGTAATTATCTATTTTTTAAACAACAGATTGAACCTTTTCATTTGAGCCAATCTTTTTTTATCCAAAAGAGGAATTGATTGAGATATAAATCAAATTTGGTAAATCGAATCTTTGGCTACTTTCAGAAGATCGTAAAAGTGCAAACAGCTTAGAGAGCCTTATCAAAGCAACAGTTTAGAGAGCTTATTAAAGCAACAGCCTAGAGAGCTTATTAAAGCAACAGCTCAGAGCGCCTAATTAAAGCAACAGCTTAAAGAGCCTTATCAAAGCAACAGCTTAGAGAGTTAGCAAAGCAACAGCTTAGAGAGCCTTATGAAAGCAACAGCTTAGAGAGCTTATCAAAGAACAGCTTAGAGAGACTTGATAAAGCCACAGCTTAGAGAGCCTTATCAAAGCAACAGCTTAGAGAGCCTTATCAAAGCAACAGCTTAGAGAGTCTTATCAAATCAACAGCTTAGAGAGCCTTATCAAAGCAACAGCCTAGAGAGCCTTGTCCAAGCTTTTAGTGGCATAAAGAAACAGTCGACAGAAGTGGAATTATCCAAAGATATCCTACGAAAATCCCCGTATTGTAAATGCATTGACTGTGGTCACTGTTAGACCCAGTAAGCGAGTAGAAATTGGAGTGTTTTTAAAAATAGAGATAATGTATTGATCTCATGTCAGTAACAGAATTTAACGGGGAGAAAGTTTCCCTTTTTAATGTTTAGTTCAGAAAGTTATCAATAACTTTTTGTATTTGACCGAGAATGATGTAGGCCTAAAGCCCCATTGCCTAGGGATAAATACAAGTCTCAACCATTAGGTAACAGTCAACTGAAACAACGTCATAGACACCTACTCAAGAAAGTCGAATATCTATTAATTTTCCCAACGAATTTCGACCTAAAGAGACATAACACTTTCTTGACATGTGATTAGTGAGGTTCTACTTTCTTGGATCGATGGTCATAAATGGTACCATTTGCAAGACAATGGTGCCATCAACTATAGAGATAGGAGTTGCAAAGTATTCGAGAATAATTTAGAATCAATGAATGGTTCGTTTCAATAGCGAAATTATACGACAATTATCTATACGAGTTCTGTTGGATCCGTCTCTAAATACACTTTTTACCTCCGCTAACGAAGTTGGAAGGTGGTTATATTTTACCCCCTGTTTGTGAGGTGGTATGTGAACAGCTTTCTGGCCACAATTTTAATCTTAGAGTAATGAAACTTTAAAAGGATTAACTGATATGTAAAAAGCTGGAAGTTATTAAATTTTGGAAGGTCAAGGTCACTCTCAAGCAAAATGTCCAATTCACGTACTCAACCATAAGTTTGGACATCAATGTCACAGAGACTTCAACTTGGTTCATATTTGAGTGTATGAAAATCCACGAAAGTTGATACGTGTTAAGGTCAAGGTCGAGCAAAAGGTCGGGTTATAAGCTGTCGCGTCGGAGGTCTGCTCTCCATTGAGTGCCCTTCTAGTTTCTATATGTGAATGGGTTTGATTATGTGCATAAAAGATTCTTAATTGTATTTGCAACAATAAGCCCGTAGTGTTCATAACGCCATGTGTGTGTTTTTAGTGATTTGCTTAGATAGATGTATGTATTTAGCCTTGGTATAAAATCACTGCCAGATCTTTGCTCAGATAGCCTCTATAATGTTTACAAAGCTTCCAGAAGTCTAAAATTACTGCCTGATCTTTGCTCAGACAGCCTCCATAATGTTTACAAAGCTTCCAGAAGTCTAAAATACTGCCTGATCTTTGCTCAGACAGTCTCTATAATGTTTACAAAGCTTCCAGAAGTCTAAAATTACTGCCTGATCTTTGCTCAGACAGCCTCTATAACGTCTACAACACTTCCAGAAGGCTAAAATTACTGCCTGATCTTTACTCAGTCGGCCTCTATAATGTTTACAAAGCTTCCAGAAGTCTAAAATTACTGCCTGATCTTTGTTTGCTCAGATAGCCTCTATAATGTTTACAAAGCTTCCAGAAGTCTAGAATTACTGCCTGATCTTTGCTTGCTCAGATAGCCTCTATAATGTTTACAAAGCTTCCAGAAGTCTAGAATTACTGCAAGATCTTTGCTTGCTCAGATAGCCTCTATAATGTTTACAAAGCTTCCAGAAGTCTAGAATTACTGCCTGATCTTTGCTTGCTCAGATAGCCTCTATAATGTTTACAAAGCTTCCAGAAGTCTAGAATTACTGCCTGATCTTTGCTTGCTCAGATAGCCTCTATAATGTTTACAAAGCTTCCAGAAGTCTAGAATTACTGCCTGATCTTTGCTTGCTCAGATAGCCTTTATAATGTTTACAAAGCTTCCAGAAGTCTAGAATTACTGCCTGATCTTTGCTTGCTCAGATAGCCTCTATAATGTTTACAAAGCTTCCAGAAGTCTAGAATTACTGCCTGATCTTTGCTTGCTCAGATAGCCTCTATAATGTTTACAAAGCTTCCAGAAGTCTAGAATTACTGCCTGATCTTTGCTTGCTCAGATAGCCTCTATAATGTTTACAAAGCTTCCAGAAGTCTAAAATTACTGCAAGATCTTTGGTTGCTCAGATAGCCTTTATAATGTTTACAAAGCTTCCAGAAGTCTAGAATTACTGCCTGATCTTTGCTTGCTCAGATAGCCTCTATAATGTTTACAAAGCTTCCAGAAGTCTAGAATTACTGCCTGATCTTTGCTTGCTCAGATAGCCTCTATAATGTTTACAAAGCTTCCAGAAGTCTAAAATTACTGCAAGATCTTTGCTTGCTCAGACAGTCTCTATAACGTTTACAAAGCTTCCAGAAGTCTGAAATACTGCCTGATCTTTGCTCAGACAGCCTCTATAATGTTTAAAAAGCTTCCAGAATTATAAAATTACTGCCTGATCTTTGCTCAGACAGCCTTTATAATGTTTACAAAGCTTCCAGAAGTCTAGAATTACTGCCTGATCTTTGCTCAGACAGCCTCTATAATGTTTACAAAGCTTCCAGAAGTCTAGAATTACTGCCTGATCTTGGCTCAGACAGCCTCTATAATGTTTGCAAAGCTTCCAGAAGTCTAAAATTACTGCCAGATCTTTGGTATAATCTAAGAAGATTAGAATGCAAAGGATGGTCAGAATTCAAAGGATGGTTAGAATTCTAAAAGAAAAAAAAAAACTCTAGCAGATTGAATAAAGAACTAATTCAACGACAATGCCAGATATTTAAATATAGATAAAGGATAAGGAATTTGATAAGCCGTAATCTAATAAAGACCAATCTATAGTTCCTTTATCAATAACTTACTCTTCGCAAAGTGGCAACGTTTTTAAAATTTTAAGTTGACATAGGATTCGTTTGCCTGAATTAGAAATGAAACACTCAGTCACATGCGAATTATCCCTAATATTTCCATGCTACGATGAGTGACCTTTTTAATATACCCCTTAAAGACCCCAACTTCACAGTCCATGATATTACACATTTATTGTAATAAAATATTACGACTTGATTTAGCAGATCTGTGTGAGAAATGTTTTTAAAATTATTTTTGTATGTATTATATCTTAGATTTAAAAGATATATATATATATATATATATATATATTATATATATATATTATATATATATATATATATATATATATATATATATTATATATATATATATAATATATATATATATATATATATATATATATATTATATATATATATATATATATATATATATATATATATATATATATACTGTATATACACACAATATTCACACACACGGACACATGCAGCCTATATATGTGTGTGTACCTTTTGAAATGTGATAGAGACCCATTTGATATCTTTCCAATATGGCCGCTTTTTTCAAGATGACCGCCAAAATTCAGGAAAATGCTGCTATTCGAACTATTTTCATCGTATAGTTACAATTTTGGAGTCTTTACCTATATTTTCAAGGATGTTCTAAACAATGAGAATAAAAATAAGTACAGGAGAACAATATTTTACCAGCAAATGCCCATTTAAATTCTGAAATAAGTCAAACATACTGAAAAATTGCTCTAAATGTTATCTGTCTCAATTCTTACAATTCTACAGTGACAACCATTTTGTTTGTTATACAATCATTTTGCCGGTGGTTGAAACATGTGAAAGAAGGGATTGAAGCGGAGTCATCAACAGACCTAAAGAAATCCTAGGCTGCATACCATGCTGATCAGGCCCACACAGAATAGTCTGCTCCTTCCGACATCAGCTCATTGCTCCCACTGTTCTATGAGGAGGCTAAGTCAAGTGCCATGATTGACCATACTATGAAAGTTATAAAGAATGCAGTAGATTTTCTGAATCCTGTTCAGATCCCGGTAGTTGCCTGTGATCAGCCACTGTATGCTATTGCCAAACAACTCCAATGGTAATACCCCAACATTCACGGAGAGAATCAAGTTGTAGTGATGTTTGGTGGCTTACACATTGAGCTGGCCTTTCTCAAAGTTCTTGGAGACAGGCTGGAAGGAACTGGATGGACCAACACCCTTGTGCAGGCAGAGATAGCCTCAAGGTATGTAGATTCCTTCCTGAAGGCTGCACATATAATGAGAATGAGGCATGCCCACCAGGTGACCGCAGGGAGCTAGTACATTCTCATGGATAGAGCCTACAAGCGTCACCAAACAGAAGACCACACCACAGATCCTCTAAGCTTTGAGCAATGGAGAGTGAAAATGGAAAATGCAGGACCTATGTTTAACTTCTGGTCCATCACACTTGACCTAGAACTAGCTTTGATGGATTTCCTCCAATCATTGCGACAAGGCAACTTCAATCTGTACAAGGCTGCACTCACAAAGCTGGCCCCATGGTTCTTTGCACTAGACCACCCAAATTATGCTCGTTGGGTTGCAGTGCATATTAGAGATATAGCTTCCCTAGATTTGATGCATCCTGAGATTGCTGCTGAATTCTCAGAGGGAAAGTTTGTTGTTCACAAAACACAACACTCATTTTCCAGCATCCCATTAGACCAAGCTCACGAACAGAACAACAAACAGATTAAAGGAGATGGTGGTGCTCTGGGCATAACTGAAAACAGTGCACAACTCTAAAGATGGATGGTGGCTGGGCCAGAAGTGTCAAGAGTTGTGAATGAGTTTAAAACTGTGGTGGAAGGACTCCGGGGACAGGCAGAAAAGCATTCAGACCAGAGACACCATGAAGCTCAACAGGGGGTACAGACAACATACAGAAAGCAAGTCAAATCCTTGTGTGATACATTAGAAGACATGGGAAATCCATTCATGGAAGATTCATCTGATCTTCTTGTATTAGGCACCCAGGATGTTGTAGACAAAGAGTTTATAGAAACCGTAAGGCATATCAAAAGGATGGGATATGAGCAATATAGTGATTTTGTGAAGGAACGGCTAGAAGACAGAACCAAAAGTCTGACAGACCCTATCAAAAGGAACAAATTTCCTCTATTCAGCAGCCAGCCTACCCGCAAAGTGTCAAAGGAGAAGCAACAAATTGCATCATTGAAACAAGACTGTTCTCTTTTCTCTAAACTGTATGTGTCTTGCCAAGTGAGAGATGGGGATATTGATGAGTTTTTCTGCCATGAGAATCAATCCAGTCCACCATCATTGTCACAGGGTGGATTACTTCAACATGGGACCAAAGCTGATCTTCTCCCATTCCTTACACAGCATAGTACCACAATCAAGGACAAGCCTGATACTGATGCAGTTCTTCTACAGTAGATGGGGCTGCCATTGTTAATATGCTTAACCCAGGTGCATCAAGAACATTTCAAGAGTATGCTGACCAGGTATTTGTACCACATGTAAAGCGTCGACTGGAGTCAGCAAGAAGAGTTGATATTATCTTTGATCAGTACTTCCAAGACAGTCTGAAGGCGACTGCTAGGAGTCTCAGAGGAGAGGGGGACAGCAGAAAAGTAAAGGCTAACACTCCTGTTCTTGGCAACTGGAAGGCTTTCTTGCGGTGTGATGCAAACAAAGCCGAGCTCTTCAGTTTTCTAGCGGATCAATGTACTACTGTCAGCTGTCCAGAGGGCAAGCAAATTATGTCCATAAAAGGAGAATTGGTCCTTTGCAACCCCCAGAAGGACAGTATTGATCAAATATTTCCGTGCTCCCATGAGGAAGTAGACACAAGGCTTCTTCTCCATGCAAAAGATGCTGTTCAACATGGTTGTGAGAGGATCATGATCAGAACTGTGGACACTGATGTAGTAGTGTTAGCTATAGCGTTGTGTCTTCCAATTCATGCAAGTGAACTGTGGATCAGCTTTGGGGTTGGGGACAACTTCAAATATATCCCTGTACACACCATAGCTGGTTCTCTAGGTCCAAAGTGTCGAGCTCTGCCTATGTTTCATGCCTTCATCGAGTGTGACAACACATCCTCCTTTGCTGGTAAAGGGATGAAATCTTCTTGGGAGACGTGGCAAATATGTGAAAGTGTAACCGAGGTGTTTGCAGACCTTAGGAATGTACCAACACTGGAGAGAATTGACCAGCACATGGCAAACCTTGAGGGATTTGTTGTTCTGCTTTATGACATCTGCCACATCAGCTTATGAAGCGAGAAAAGATCTCTTCACCAGGAATGGCAGGTCTATTGATCTCATACCACCAACTTCTGCTGCTCTCTACCAGCATGTCATATGAGCATCTTATCAAGCGGGTCATGTTTGGGGCCAGTCACTTCTCTCCAATCCCGTGTTACCTTCACCTGTTGAATGGGGTTGGATGAAAGGACCTGGGAATGCATGGGAACCCTATTGGTCAGATCTGCCTCAAGCGTCAGTTTCCTGTATGGAATTCCTGAAATGTGGATGTGTCAAAGGCTGCAGAGGAAGATGCAAGTGTGTGAAAGCACAACTGGCATGTATGGCTCTGTGCAAATGCGGGGGGGGGGGGGATTGTTGCCTGTGTGTGATTAGACTGTGTACTTAAATTAGTCATTTCAGTACTGTACTAGCATTGATGGTTACAAGGATAGGACCTATTTTGGGATGAAGTTAATATAAAACTCTTCATATTGAGTTAACAAAACACTGTACTTATGTTTGACATTCAAATACATTCTTTACTTTGCGTTAAATTACAGAATAAATATGATTACAGCCGGTTTAATATTTTTGTAGGCAATTTCTGTAACAAAAAGGCCATTTGCTCCTTAAATATTTGTCTTATGTGCCCACATTTGCTTTTAATGTTTAGAACATCCTTGAAAATATAGGTTTAGACTCCAAAATTGTGACTATACGATAAAAATCTTTCAAATAGCAGCATTTTCCAGATATTTGGCGGCCATCTTGAAAAAAGCGGCCATATTGGAAAGATATCAAATGGGTCTCTATCACATTTCAATAGGTACATCTCAAGCTAACTTTGTGCAAAATTTGGTGCTTTTAACCAAATTTGAACGATTTTTACTGAAAACGGCTGGACTATAAAGACAACATACGATTTAATTTTTAAATGAGCGTTAATACCAAAGACTAGTCTTTGGTCAACATTACAGAAACACGAGAAACTGAGAATCATTATTCCTCAAAAATAACAGAAGAGTTAACGGCGAACCACCAGAGTTCAGACTCGAAAATCACAATGTTAAGATTTTAGTTTGCTCCTAATCCTTGACCTGTAAACATCTGCATTACGATAGCTGATCGGTAATACTACACCGTGTCTTTCTTTACTGATTATTTGAAGAATTTTTATGTATTTTTTGCTCTCGTTTCATAAGAGTTTATCTTTTATCAATTTTGATCTCGTAAGACTTAGAATTGCATTATAATTGGTAGTGTTTATTTAGACCCCCAACCCATACAGCCCACCGTATTGTATACTGGTTGTTGTATTCTCGTATTATTTTTGGAGTACTGTATGTAGATCGGGGGATGTGAGTTCTCTAAAATACAAAAAAAAAAAAAAAAAAACAAGTTATGCTATGTTTTACTAAATCTAAGACATCCTAACCCAAGGTTCGATCCCTAAACTAAGTCATGTGGGTTTGGCACCTTGGGGTAAATTAGTAAATTTGTAAAATTATAGTTACGGACGGAACAACGTTTTGAACAGGAAAAAAAAATAGTATTTTTCTAGTAAATGATGTGCTTTCACTGAATTTGACCTTTATTTTAACAGTAAATAAACCGAAAACTCGTTATACCGTCTCAAGAACGAGGATATTTTTCAGAAATCTAATGGTTTTAGTTCCACAGTGCGCTTGCTTCGCTTGTGAAAAAACAAAAAAATCAAGCCCCAATGTACTGCCAATCAGTATGTGCTGAGCTGCGCACGCGAACCCCATTGATTATTATTTCTTAGATGGTCAAGTTTCTTTTTGTAGTGAAAATAAATGACATTTTCGAAGAAAATAGACTTTTTACTTTAGGAAACACTTGTTTTTTATTAAAAAAGCTTTTTTTTTATCTTTAACTATAGTAAAATCAGTAAATTTACATATTAGTACAATAACCCTGATGATGATAATAAGGTAAAGATATACTTTTGTACAATACTTCTATGAAGAAAATAATTGTGGGTGTATGCATGATAGCGCCCACCTGTATGTATGATGATGGCCAACTAAGAATACGACGTTAGCCTCCTCGTTAGGTGAGTAGTAACGTACATGTCTTATAGGTTAGGTTAGGTGGTAAAGTTTAGGTTAGTGGGCGTCCATTTACTATGCATGATGGAGAAACTGGCCGCTGATATAGAAAGGCTCCTAAGAAAGTAAATATTTAAGGGTACTGAACTTTGAATGGAAATCTTTTGGGGGAAATATGTATTTTTCAAGTTAATGAGATTTAAAAAATATAGATGTTATGAATGAAAAACCACATTTAAAGCAAAACTAGCACAAGGCTACCACCTAAGCTTTAGTTTCCCACTTAACCTAACCTAGGAGCCATACTTACTGAGTGGTCTCCTGCAAACCCCTCTTAGACCTCCATATCCTTAGCCTACCCCAAGACCAGTTGCAACCCTTTAACCCACGAAGGACGACCCGTCCATTTAATGGATGCATTAATTGCTACCAACTAGCGACCGTCTATATTGTGGATGCATTTTTTTCATCCTTTCTTCCCCCTACATATGACTTTAGCTCCGCCTTCTATTGACGTCACAGGCTACTTTAACCAATCAGTGATCATTTACAAAGCAAAGTTGCCAGAAATCTTATACTTTGAGGTTATAGGAGTGTACTAAGCATGCGCCGTTGGCGGTGGGGGTAGGTGCCGTTTGGCTTATCGATCGAGATTTTGTTATCTGTTGGCAGGATAAAAGATAACTTTTTTATGCAAAATTAAGAGTTAATTTGTTTTATAATGGCTAATATGGAATATCATTATGATTCAGAAACAAGTGCTGATGATTTGGACAGCCATAGTGAGCATGATAGTGATGATTATATGACTGATAGCGATGTTTATGACGACGATCTTGACATTGAACCTGTTGCCTCATCCTGGGCACGTGTTTATCCGCCTGAAGGTATTGACTGTGGGAGTGATTTGGTTTTTACCCAAAGAAATGTAGGTCCTTTAGGGATTCCTAACCGTAATTCACAGCCTATTGAATACTTTTCTTTATTTATAACTGATGATATTATAGATATTCTTGTTCGTGAGACTAACATATATGCCAATAGATTTTTAGCTAGTAAGGAAGAGTGGATAAGAGAACATCCACGAAGCAAATACAGAATCTGGAAACCAGTAACTCATGAAAGAATGAAAAAGTTTTTAGCTCTTAGTTTACTCATGGGATTGATAAAAGTGCAGGATATAAAAGATTTTTGGAGTACGTTTCGTTCAACTAGAATTCCTTTTTTTGGAGAAACCATGCCACGCGATGAATATCTTCTAATTAGTCGATTTCTTCATTTGAATGATAATACCTTGAATAAGCCCAGAGGTGACCCACAGTATGACCCATGGTTTCGAGTGCGCCCTCTTTTAGATTCCTGCAATAAGTTATTCAAGGATCATTACAATCTTCAGCAGACAATCTCCCTTGATGAAAGTATGATTGGTATGCGTAATAGGTGTGCATTTATACAATATATGCCCAATAAACGGCACTGTAGGTATGGGATAAAAAAGTTTGAACTTTGTGAAGCTTCCACTGGATATGTTTATCATATAGATTTGTATTCAGGGCGTGATTTTTATGCTACTGGAAGTCAGCAAGGCTTTACTCATACAGTAGTAATGAATATAATGGAGAAAAGCAAGGTTCTGAATAAAGGTTATCACCTGATTACTGACAACTTTTATACAAAGATTCCTCTAGCAGAAGCCCTACTAATACAAAAGACATCCCTCACAGGAACAATAAAGATCAATTCTAAATTTTTGTCTCAAATTTTGGTCAAGCAGAAGCTCAGCACAGGTGAAACTGTCTATGTAAGAAAAGGAAAGTTGCTTACTTGTGGTTTCAAAGAGAAAGCAACTCGCAAGCCAGTTTACCTTTTGACAACATATGCTCATGCTGAAAATGTCACATTGCAGACAAGACATGGAGAAAAAATCAAGCCTAAAGTCATAAATGACTATAATGTTGGTATGGGAGGTGTTGACCTGTCAGACAAAAAACTTTATCATTATGCTGCACAAAGGTCAACCAGGAGATACTGGAAGAAAATTTATAGTAATCTTATAGATGTATCAGTTCTAAATGCTTATATTATCTATCAGCAAAATACTGATAGGCCATTCAAGAGAGATGATTTTCTTCGTGACATTATTGAATGTCTGTCAATCCCGGATGCTGCATCTTACCCTCTCATTCCACAGTCGCCTGGTAGCCGACTTTCTAATTCACCAGGTCGTAATCCTATTCCTGTCAGTTCACCTGGTTCAAGCCATGTATATGCTAGGTTAGATGGTTGCAAGCAAAGATTATGTGCAGTTTGTCCCAAGCGCTCGAAGCACTGGTGTCCTGGATGCAATGCTGGCATTCATGAGCAATGCTGGCCAAAGCTGCAACATTACTTCAGGGTGAAAGGTCGTCCTAAGAGGAAACATGAGGACAATGATGAACATGAAGACTGTCAGTAAATTCAAGTCAATAATTGTGGCTACTTTTGTGAACTCACTTGATAATTATGAATGTTGTAATATTTTTGTAAATCTGCGTTACCAAATGGTGAAAAAGTGTCACTTGATATGTTGATATATATTTTTTTTACCACGCTATCACTGAATAGAATAATCTTTTTTTTTTAGGAATTTTTCAAAATTACATTCTTTACAAAATTAGCTTTGTTATAACAAAAAGGAATAATAAGTTTTGTAATAATCCAGCTTCAAAGTGACTTTGATTTTTTTGCAACTGTGATTTCTAAAGATATTTTTTTTTATATCCAAAGTAATTAAATATGTATCAAACAATAAATGCCCTATTCAAAAAGCTCATCTTCTTGCGGTTTCAATGATACCAAATACTTATATATTAGAGTGAAAAATATATTATTTACAGATTTTTTTCCTTTTTTCTATAAATATCAATAAACTGTCGTCGTCTTTTGGCGGCGAGGCCCGTCGTCCTTCGTGGGTTAAAGGACGCGCATGAATGGCTGAGGCAAGGGATGTTGACATTCCCCTATCAAGCAGGACATTGCCCCTAGAAACTGACCACATCTACATATGGTCAGCATCCAAGCCCCCTCTCCACCTAAGCTAGGACCAAGGACGGCCAGGCAATGGCTGCTGATGACTCAGCAGATAGACCTATAGGCTCCCTCAAACCCCCCATCCTTAGCTCACAAGGGTGGTGAGGTTGCAGTGACCAAAGAAACTAACGAGTTTGAGTGAGACTCGAACCTCAGTCTGGCATTCACCGGTCAGGGACATTACTGCATCGGCCACCACAATCCTTTTTCTTCTGGGAACCTAGCCCAGCACTCTCCATCAACGACTGGGTTAATGCATGAGGGCTATCCTTGGCGCTTAATACCCCTCTTTCCTTTTTTTTTTTTTTTTTTTTTCACAAACGGGGTTTCTTCGTTTCCTGAAGTTTTTATTTTATCTGGCACGTTCGCGGACATTCATCACTCTTGAAGATACTTTCTTCACCTACACTTCATTCCTACTACAGAATGGCTTACGTGCTCTGTGCCTCAAGGACCAGGCTACTGCTTTAACGATACATTCTCCCATGTTTCACGTATAGTATACGAATACCTCGCGACCGTTTTTTATGGATAAGAACTGCGCTAGTTTAACAGTCTCTGGCAGAAAAATTGGATCTCAGTCACGGTTGTGGAGACAGGTCCCTTGAATCTAGGCATTCTATGATCTATTACTGACTTCCTCTCGAACTAGTACTGGATGTAGCCCTAATAGTTTCTGCACCCCTGTTTGGGGCTGAAGTATTTTGTATTTTTCTTAGTTACAAGACCTCGAGTTGTTTAAGTTACATATTCCTCATCAACGACCCCTCTCAGCCCTTGACCAATGGCCAAAAGGGATGGTATGAAGGTGAGTGTCTTCTTCCTACTTCCTCCTACTAATTATGTTTACCTTGTTAACAATTCTAAAGTCGTTTACTCCTGTTTAAAGGACTCTGGTTTGTATAGCTAGGAAAATGCAGATTATGGATAACTGGTTTTTATTAGCGATAATAAAGAAGGTTCAGCTTGGTGAAACTATTTTCAAATTAGAATGAGAGTAATGTGTACCAGCCTCTGAACATGATCCTTTGTATTACAGTATTTTAAACATCTGACTTACCCAGTAGTTATATATATAGCTTTATGTCCCTGACGTCACGGCAGAAATTTCAAAACTCGGGGCAATCGCCGATTGGGTAGCCAGGTGTACCACCAGTGTGCCCTCTAGCCAGGTACCTGGAACCATTTCAGTGATTCCTCAGATCTTCCCTGCCACCGCACCGGCGACATTGTTGGATTTTTCACTCGCTGTAACCTGTATAATTGCAGTTATCTTGGTGATGTACAATTTACTTTTGGCTTTTGCTTGTTTGATTTTATTTTGACTGACAGTTAGTGGTTGGAATATGATCGCTATGTTCGTAGCTTGAAAGGGGTAGGATTAGGAGTTTTTTCTCCTTACTGTAAAACTAACAAACCTACTCTTAAATATATGATGACGGAAGGAAATCATTCCGCCAACACTATGACGTCACTAACGTGACGTAAACTACGTAGTATGACTTGCAAAATTCGTTTCCTTTTCTTGCAAGGAATGAAAAGAAAATACTAACATACAAAACAAAAGTATTCAAGTTTTATAATGCAAAAGGAATATAATATTTTTTAAGAAACATTTGTCCTATTAGTATACTTTCTTTCGATAATCATCCATCTATTTTCAGAGATTAAATAAAACTAGCGTACAGTTAAATTTACGCTAGGACGTCTGCTCGGGCGCTAACGCCTCTCGTTTCCTTTCGCCGATCGACATTCCTTCTCCCAGGGTCTGGGAAGCTTGGAAGGGGTCTAGGGCTAGGAGAACGACAGGTACGAGCAAAGGCACCCTCCACTGCACTGATTTAGCACTGAAACTTGCACTTTTAAACTCTCTCAATCAGACCATAATTTAGACCTTCCCGCTGCGAGAGATTTTACTCTTTTGACCAGGGCTTGAATGAGAATGCAATAGGCTATACGATTAATAATAGTATTCCCAATATCAAAAAAAAATAAATAACGATACAAAGCAATTTGTGGGACTGTATCGATTGTCATGAGTTAGTACTCATGACAATCGATACAGTCCCACAAATTGCTTTGTATCGTTATTTATTTTTTTTCGATATTGGGAATACTATTATTAATCGTATAGCCTATTGCATTCTCATTCAAGCCCTGGTCAAAAGAGTAAAATCTCTCGCAGCGGGCAGGTCTAAATTATGGTCTGATTGAGAGAGTTTAAAAGTGCAAGTTTCAGTGCTAAATCAGTGCAGTGGAGGGTGCCTTTGCTCGTACCTGTCGTTCTCCTAGCCCTAGACCCCTTCCAAGCTTCCCAGACCCTGGGAGAAGGAATGTCGATCGGCGAAAGTTAGCGCCCGAGCAGACGTCCCCTCGAGCGTTCCTGTTAACGCTCGCCCTCGCCATGGGAAAGGCTAGGTCAAAGTTTTATCTTCGCCGTCAGATGACGTGTGTCCAGCCTCTTTATGAGGGCTGGTGTCTTACGTATTTCCCTTCCTGCTAGACAGGAAGAGAGTAGCTCGTCATGACGCCGAGCGTTTAGATTCTAAACGCCACGATGCCAACCGTCAGAAAGAACACCGAGCGTTTAAAGAGTTGGACTACTTAACGCCAACCGTCGAGTAGTTGGAAGTCATGACACGTAACGCCAAGCGTCAAAGCATTGGACGGCAAGCTACTAACGCTGCTGTGAGAGTTAGACACGATGTTTGACACTGAGTGCAACTTCTAATGTCTCTCTTGTTGGACGAGCGGGGCGTCTAGATCGCGAACATCATAGTTCCGAGCGTCTAGATCGCGAACGTCATTGTACCGAGCGTCTAGATCGCGAACATCATAGTTCCGAGCGTCTAGATCGCGAACGTCATTGTACCGAGCGTCTAGATCGCGAACATCATAGTTCCGAGCGTCTAGATCGCGAACGTCATAGTTCCGAGCGTCTAGATCGCGAACATCATAGTTCCGAGCGTCTAGATCGCGAACGTCATTGTACCGAGCGTCTAGATCGCGAACATCATAGTTCCGAGCGTCTAGATCGCGAACATCATAGTTCCGAGCGTCTAGATCGCGAACGTCATTGTACCGAGCGTCTAGATCGCGAACATCATAGTTCCGAGCGTCTAGATCGCGAACATCATAGTTCCGAGCGTCTAGATCGCGAACATCATAGTTCCGAGCGTCTAGATCGCGAACATCATAGTTCCGAGCGTCTAGATCGCGAACATCATAGTTCCGAGCGTCTAGATCGCGAACATCATAGTTCCGAGCGTCTAGATCGCGAACGTCATTGTTCCGAGAGTCAAGCGTTTGAACAACGTGACACCGAGCAGCGTAATGGTGATCCTCTTGCTCAACTCGAGCAGTTAGACGTGACGCCAAGCGTCAAGCAGTCAGACATGACGCCAAGTGTCAAGCAGTCAGACGTGACGCTGAGCGTCAAGCAGCCAGACTTGACGCCGAGCGTCAAGCAGTCAGAATCGGACGTCGTGATGACGCCTGTCGAACCGAGTGTCTAGATCGCGGACGCCTTAGTTCCGATCGTAAGGATCGCGAGCGTCAAGCGTTGGAACAACGTGACGCCAGACATGATGATCTTGGGCCCCTTGACGCCAGAAATCGGGGCCTGAAGGAGTTGACTCCTGATATCCAAGACGTCTCTATTTCGGTTAGAGCTTTGTCGGAGGAAAGGATCGACGATCATCTTTCCCCTACTGAACTGTTAGAGGAATTCTCGGAAGGAGAAGATCCTAAGACTCTTCATCCTTCGGTTGACCTAAAGAAACTCATGAGAGTTTTTACCGAAGAGTTTCCAGATTATTTTGTGCCTGTTGCTCCTCATTCACCGCCTTCAGAATTTATGCTAGGGAAGGCGTCGAAGGAGGCTTTTTACAAAGATGGTTCTGTCTCGATCATCAAAGAGAGCTTTGAGTATGTTGGGAGACTGGATGCAGTCCATAAAGGACCAGGGAAAGACGTCTTTCACTTTTCTCTTGGCTAGATTGGCCTCCAGGTCTAGTGTGTGGTATGAGACGGGAGAAGTTCTCGGCTTGGGAGTTCCTGCCTCTGCCTAAGGAGACTTTTCGAGTCTAGTAGACGCTCCTCGTCGGATGGCCATGAGAAGGACCAAAATACTCTGGTCAACGTCAGAGCTTGATCATGCTATCAAAGGCGTCTTCAGAGCTTTCGAAAGTCTTAAGGGACAGTTCCAATGAGTTGGCAGCCCTTTTCTCAGTGGGGGTTCTTCAGAATAGAGCCCAGATGTGTTCTTTTCTGTCCATTGGGGTTACACCCATTCCGAAGTCAGAATTGAGGTATGCACCCTGTTTTCTTCCTCTCTTTTTCCTCAAGAATTGGTCAAAGAGGGCTCTTCCTCTTTAGCCCAAAAGGCCACACAGGAATTGGTGTCTAAAAGAGCAAGGAAGGTTCTGCCTACTTCTTTCTCAAGCCACACAAACAACTGTAGGAGCCAGACTAAACAACTTCTGGCAACTTGGGAGAGGAAAGGAGCAGACCTTTGGTCCGTCCAGTTACTAAAGGCGGGATTCGAAATCTTTTTCTTAGGGAAACCTCCTGTAATAGTAACTCCGATAGATCTCTCTGCCAGATACAGAGAGGAGTCAAAGAGACAGGCTATGCAACATCAAATGTCTTTCTTATTGGAGAAGAAGGCAATAGAGACCAGTCCTGGATGTAAGTGCTCTTAACGCCTTCGTTCAGAGGACAAAGTTCTCCATGGAGACATCGAAATCAGTCCTAGCAGCAGTAAGAAAGGACGACTGGATGGTCTTTTTAGGCCTCCAGGATGCTTACTTCCACATCCCCATCCATCCGAACTTCAAGCAATACCTGAGGTTCGTGTATAAGGAGGAAGTTTTCCAGTTTTGGGCTCTTTGTTTCGTCCTAAGCACCGCCCCTCAAATAGAGGGTGCGTCTGTTAGGACCTGTCGTTCTTCTAGCCATAGACCTCTTCCAAGCTCCCCAACCCCTTGGAGAAGGAATGTCGAACGACGAAAGGAAATGATAGGCATTAGCGCCCGAGCACTCGTCCCCTCGAGCATACCTGTTGACGCTTCACAGGACGCTCGCCCTCACCATGTGAAAGGCGAGGTGAAAGTGTTTTCGTCCTCCTCGGATGACGCAGCGCCCAGACGGGGCTGGCGTCTCGCATCCAGACCTCTGAAGAGGAAGACTGCCTCTGTCATGACGCCTCAGGCTCCAGGTTGCAACCATTGGAGCAGTCCGGAGCGTGTCTTACTCAGAGCTCTTTCCTACAATTGCTGCCTGGAGGATCTGCAAATGACGTTGTGCTTATCAGAAGAACTGGGTCTTCTGATAAACAGAGACAAGTCTCAACTGACATCATCCCAAGAGATCATTTATTTGGGGATGGAGATTCAGAATCAAGTTTTTTTTCGGGCTTTTCCGTCGCCTGAAGGACGGAGCAAGCCCTGTTAAAGCTTCTTTACTTTCTAGATAAACGGAAGTGTTCTGTGAGAGAGTGGATGAGTCTGCGGGAACCCTCTCCTCGTTGGAGCAGTTTGTCTCCCTGAGAAGACTGAATCTTCGCCCTCTTTAGTTCCACCTCAAACACCATTGGAACAAGGGAAAGGAAATAGAGTAAAAATGCATCCCCATTATGGAATCCGTAGAAGTTGCCTTCAGTGGTGGATCGATCCAGTCAAACTTCTAGGAGGTCTTTCCTTGGAACTGAGGCATAAACCAGAAGGAGCTGTTGGCCCTCAAAAGCTTCGAAAGGTCAGTACTGAACAGAGTGGTGCAGGTCAACGCCGACAACACTACGGCGTTGGCCTACATAGCTAAACAAGGCGGAACCCACTCAAGGTCTTTTTACGAGACTGCGAGAGTTCTTTACTGGACAAAAGAGAAGAATGTAACCCTTGTAACAAGGTTTTATTCAAGGGGAAAAGAACGTGATGACAGTGTGTCTCAGTAGGAGAGGTCAAGTTCTGTCCACAGAATGGACGCTTCATCAAGAGGTCGGCTAAAACCTGTGACGGATTTGGGGTCGTCCTTGTGTAGACCTGTTCGCAACCTTGAAGACGAAGAGGTTGGAGACATACTGCTCCCCAGTGCCAGATCTCAAAGCAGTCCACATAGATGCTTTTCTTTTTAGATTGGTCTCACCTGGATGTGTATGCATTCCCTCCGTTCAAGATTGTACATAAAGTGACGCAAAAAATTCGTGTCACACGAGGGAACCAGATTGACACTTAGCCCTCAAGAGAGTGGTTCACAGAGGTACTAGAATGGATGGTGGACACCCCGAGAAGCCTTCCATTAAGAGTAGATCTACTCAAACAACCCCACTTGGAAAGATACCATCAAAACCTCCAAGCTCTTCTTCTAACTGCCTTCAGACTATCGAAAAACTCACAAGAGCTAGAGGTTTTTTGAAGGAGGCAGCTAGAGCGATTGCAAGGTTTTTTAGAGAATGGTGCAGAGTCACCTTTGTTTTCTCTTCCAGTACCTCTGTGACTCAGATTGCTGACTTCCTGTTATACCTTAGAAGGAAACGTAGGTTTTCATCTTTTCCATCAAGGGATACAGGAGCATGCTAGCGGCCTTCTTCAGGCATAGGAACTTGGACCTTTCTAATAATAAAGGCCTACAGGATCTTCTCAATTCCTTGAGACATCTAAGGAATGGCACCAGGAATCACCAGCTTGAAATCTGGATATAGTCCTGAAGTTCCTAATGAGTGACAGGTTTGAGCCCTTGCACTCAGCCTCGTTTAAGGACCTCACTATGAAGACACTCCTTTTGGTCAGTCTGGCGACAGTTAAAGGGGTCTGTGAGATTCATGCCTTTAACAAGAACATAGGCTTTAGAGATAACAAAGCTATCTGCTCTATGCAGCTAGGTTTTCTTGCTAGAACGAACGCCCTTCTGAACCCTGGCTCATGGCTTTTTGAGATTCCAAATCTTTCGGATGTGGTTCGTGAGGAATTGGAGAAGGTCCTGTGCCCAGTAAGAACCCTGAAGTTCTACCTGGAAAGAACGAAAGAGTTACGAGACAAGTCAGAAGCTCTGGTGCTCGGTCAAGAAGCCTTCGTTACATATGTCGAAGAATGAGCTATCCTTCTTCATCTTGCTCTTAATAAGAGAGGCTCATTCTCATTATAGTGAGGCAGACCTCAAGCTTTTGAAGGTCAAGACACATGAAGTTAGAGCTGTGGCAACTTCCGTAGTCTTCAAGCAGAATAGTTCTTTACAAAGCATTATGAACACAACCTTCTGGAGGAGTAAATCTGTGTTCACCTCACACTATTTGAAACGTGTCCAGAGTCTTTATGAGGACTGCTACACTCTGGGACCATTCTTAGTAACGAGTGCAGTAGTGGGGGAAGGTTCTTCCACTACATTCCCGTAACTTAATACCCTTTTCTTCTCTTGGAACTCTTGTATTTTTATGGTTGTTCGTGGAGATTGAACGACAATCTTCCACAATCATTGATTTTAGTCAGGTGGTCAGTTTGTTCCTTGAGAGCACCCGGAACAAGGGTATTGGAGGAGGTTCTGTCACATAGAGGTTTTTAGACCGGTTTGACAGCTCCTAGAGGTCTTCAGCCCCATGAGTGGATCACTGGATCTCGTAAGGAAAGCGGACATAATGAAAGAATTCATTGAAGTCGGCTTCCTTATCAGGTACGAACCCTTAAGCTTTTTTATCAACTCTTAAGTAAATTCTAACAATGTTGGCTGTCTCTGACCCTCCACCAAAGGTGTCTATCAGCTATATATATAACTACTGGGTAAGTCAGATGTTTAAAAATTATATTTTCATAAAATAAATTTTTGAGCATACTTATCCGGTAGTTATATATAATTTAATTCCCCCTCCCCTCCCCTCTAGAGACCTATGGGCATGGAAGATCTGAGGAATCACTGGAATGGCTCCAGGTACCTCGCTAGAGGTCGCACTGGTGGTACACCTGGCTACCCAATCGGAGATTTCCGCAAGTTTTGAAATTTCTGCCGTGACGTCAGGGACGTAAAGCTATATTTATAACTACCGGGTAAGTATGTTCAAAATTTTTTTTTATTATGTAAATATCATTTTACTGTATTTGAATGAACTGAAAATGGGTGAAAGAATCTTGCTGGAAATGTTTTAAATTTTCTGCTTTTGAGTAAATGTTGGTATTCAGTAGGGTAAAATTTGAATTCTAATTATTGGCTTAATTTTCAGGTTGAGTTGGTATAAAGACCCTACCTTATTGAGTCTCTTTCTCAACTAATAAAAGTTGCAAGTTTTCTCGTAAGACAAGTTCCTCACTTGTCATTATGGCAGCAAGGGTAAGTTTACACTTTTAAGGCATTTTTTTAGATTGATTGTGTGCTGGTTTTAACTTCCAGTCGTATAGTGAAGGAAAGTAGTGTGTTATACAAGCCCAAAATCAGCACAATGTAAATGTACTTATAGAGTATATACAAGATTACAAGTTTTAGGAGTACAGTATCTTCTGAAAATGGACTGGTTATGGATGTTGAAGATTGGTAATAAGATAGTTGATGGTTATTAGGATGGTGAGGGGATTGTCATACCATGCATCATCTAGCCACCTTTTCTTCATCAATCAGTGTGTATGGATGTGATACCGGTGCGCTATTCCCCGACTTTTCACCATTGAAACTTATTCCATTGCTTTGGTACTGACTTTTCATTCACACAATAATAGGAGAAACTGTAAAAAGAAAGAGAAAACTTTCTAATTTCAAAGTAAAAAGTTATTTCAATAAGAAAAAGAAAACTTTCTAATTTCAAAGTAAAAAGTTATTTCAATAAAATGCAAAGCAGACTAGCTTTCTTTTAGGTTATTCTTATAATTGTGCATAATGATTGGTTTGTTTTGAAAAGCATTTGGGTGGTTAGTTTATCTTCGGTCTCTGTAGACCCCATTTGTACTGTACATTTCTTTTTGTAGAGGAAAGGTGTGCATCCCTGCATACCCTACTATGAGTGGGCATCTGGGTCCCGCTCCCAATGGGAAAGGTTTGGGAAGGAACACAATTACAGGTAGATGGTGCGCTGTAGCCATTACTTGAGGGTCTTTACAGCACATGTCAACCCCTTGCCACCCTTAGTTAATATCCCCTCTAGTTTATCTCTGATTTTGCTTCCTTTCTTTCTTCTTGCTGTCCAATCTCTTGTAATTTTGACCTCTTAATGTAACTCGTGTTTTTACCATAGATGCACTTGGCCACCTTCACAGGTCCTAGTGTCTGGCTATAGAGATAACCAAATCTGTAAATCCACTTTAGGAAGCAGTCTCCTGTGTCATTGGTGATGAAATTATTTCAATGATTCTTAACATTATTCATTTGCCATATGCTGTGAATGCACTGTTTGATAACAAGCCACATGAAGACGAGAGTCTTAGAGTGGATTTTATGAATATTCTGTATAGTAACTGGGACCAGTATAAGCATAGGAGTGGTTTACATTACTTTTTGCTTTTTCTCAGTAATGGACATCCGCATTTGGTTTTAACACTAAAAAGTAATTTGAGTGAATTATAGCTGTTATAGGATACCTTCTGGTTAATTGGGGCTCTTAAGTTTTGTCTTGATATTTTTAAGGTATGTCCTCTTATTCTTCTAGGTAAAATTTAATTTTCAATTTATATATATATTTGGTACAATATTCTCTGTGACCCACATTCCACGGCATAGCCTGTGGAACCTAATTTTATCCGCCAGACGCTAGGTACGATCATTAGTGATCATTATTGGGGGTGCAGATGTTGCCTCTCGTGTGATATAGGAACAGAGATGTTAAAGACACAGTCTTATAAATGCAATTATTATTATTATTATTTTTATTATCATCATCATTACAAGCTAAGCTGCAACCCTAGTTGGAAAAGCAGGATGCTATAAGCCCAAGGGCTCCTACTGGGAAAAATAGTCTACTGAGGAAAGGAAACAATGAAATAAATAAACTACAAGAGAAGTACTGAACAATCAACATTAAATATTTTAAGAACAGTAACAACATTAGATTAGAACTTCCATATATGAACTATAAAAAAAAAAGAAAGAAAAAAAAAAGAGGAAGATAGATTAGTGTACCTGAGTGTACCCTCAAGCAAGAGAACTCTAACCCAATACAGTGGAAGGCCATGGTACAGAGGCAATGGCACTACCAAAGACCAGAAAACAATGGTTTGATTTTGGAGTGTCCTTCTCCTAGAAGAGCTGCTTATCATAGCTAAAAGAGTCCTTCTACCCTTACCAAGAAGAAAGTAGCCACTGAACAATTACATCACAGTAGTTAACCCCTTGAGCGAAGACGAATTGTTTGGTAATCTCAGTGTTGTCAGGTGTATGAGGACAGAGGAGAATGTGTAAAAGAATAGACCAAACTATTTGGTGTTTGTGTAGGCAAAGAACATATTAGACATAACCAGAGAGAGGAATCCAATGTAGTGATGTTTGGCCAGTTAAAGAATCCAATAACTTTCCAGCTGTAGTATCTCTCAACGGGTGGCTGGTGTCCTGTTTTTTACGAAAACAGCTTTGAGTTGTGTCTGATGAACCAAAATCTGTTGGTGCCAGATTTCCTTTTCCTCCTCCTGTCCCAACTGTCTCTGTTTTGGGAGATAATCCTACTTATGCTATTGCTGACTTCAGGAAGTGTCTCCCAAATGTTAGATCATTCTCATTGATTTTTAATTATTTAAAGGTTGAGATAAATAAATGGTAAGTAGTTTATCCCAGTTCATAGTGTTATTTTTTGCCTCATCCCTCTTAATGAGAGAATGCCAAGACAAAGTCGCTTGGCTTCCATATGGAGAATCTTACCTTGTGTTCAACCCGTTTATCCTCCAGAGCTTTCCAACTTCTCAAAATGGAAGGAGTAAAAGAATTCACTCTCTCCCTTATATTACCTATCCCCATAAGATAGTATTTGTCCAACAATACCCTTGATGATGTGCCAGAAGTTAAAATATTAGCGTGGATAATCCCCCACCCTATAACCCAAAGTTGCTGTGTATGGACAACATTATCCGATCCTCTGGTAGCACAAAATTTTGTTTTAACTAGTTAAGGTATGGTTAGTAGATAGGGCAGGGATTTAAAGGGGTCTTCCTCTGTTTTGAATAAGTCTGTGCTCTGAATGGTAGTGAATAGGCCTTTTTTAGAGGATGTTTATCTCCATTCCCTTGTTTTCTCTTGTCAGAGCTACCAACCATGTGATGTAAAGTGTAGGTCTTTTGAATGTGAAGGTTTTCTACAGAAGCTTATGGTGCAATATGTCAAGTTAGTTTCTAATAGAGTTTGTGATAGGGAATCAAAATGTAAGAGAAAAGAATACTGTTCTGCAAGGTAAATCGGGAAAGTTCATATCAAGCCAAACTGGTTGATAGGCGTAGCAAAGTAGAGATTTGTGATCAAACAGTGCATGAATAGCTGGATGTTAGGTAATCCCCTGCCCTTACCTGTTCTGCCTTAAAATCCTTAGACTAGCATTTTCCAGTGAAATTATCTTAACTCAGAGCATTACAGAATCTATTTCCTTTTCTTATC
Source organism: Palaemon carinicauda (assembly GCF_036898095.1). Taxonomy (NCBI): domain Eukaryota; kingdom Metazoa; phylum Arthropoda; class Malacostraca; order Decapoda; family Palaemonidae; genus Palaemon; species Palaemon carinicauda. Next base: position 3,607,964 of record NC_090732.1, on the reverse strand, counting down.
AATATCTCAATTGGATCCAGTATCTTTTATAATTATAATGAAATCCTCTGTCTTGTGTATGGTCTTTCGTTTGAAGGGTATTGACCTTTCCTCCTTGTGGGCGTTATCTATGCTCATGAGGAGCTCTCAGAAGTCTTACCCACTCTGGGACCTGCGGCCCCCAAAATGGGACGTGACCATCGTTCTCAAGGCTTTGCCATGTACTGTACTCTATTTGAGCCTTTGTGAAGGTTGTCAGCCAGAGATTTGACCTGACTGTTTTTGTTAGCCTAAGCATCAACGAAGAGAGTAGGCGAGTTACACAGTCTCTCTTGCTTAGTTACCCACACTGAAGGGTGGAAGGAGGTCTCCTTTAGTTTTAGGCCTGGCTTTTTAGCCAAGACCCAGAGCCCGTCTGCATGATCTCCAGTTCAAGACCTTATCCAACCCCTCTACATGAAGTGCCGGATGATGATCAAGAGGAGATGATTTTGTGTCCCATGAGGTCTCGGCGGTGCTATCCGACACCTCAGGCCTGAGTATTGATGACTCTTCCTTAACACTGATAGGACCAAGAAAGAGGTGTCAAGGAACACCATTACATGTCTTTCTGGCTTGGTCAGGTGATCCGCATAGTGTATGCCTTGACTGATTAGAGGGTCGAGGTACGAGATATGTAGAGTATAGGCCCCACCTTAGCCTTCAAAAGGAACATTTTAGTTGGCCAGGTATTAAAGGCTGTTTTTTTAAAATGCCAGACCACCTTCACAGCCTTTTACCTTTGAGAATATTCTCACAAATCCCTTGACACCTTTGTGCGTGGTGCTGTGGTGGCTCCTCAGGTAGTTATGTAACCAGCCCAGCTTCCACATTGGACAGGAAGCATTTGGTCTATGGTAACATAGAGATGTATGTCTGGATTGAAAGATTGAATAACTGGCTCTTAGTTTTTCTACCCCTTCTCTTAGGAATGAAGAGGTCAAAAGCATGACGTACTGCATCTGTCTTGATGCTTGTAAGCAACACCTCTGAGCTCCATTCTTCAGATTTAAAGAAGTACAGTACTGTATCCTCCCTAACGAGCAGAGAACGGTGGATTTTATACCATCCCATTGATTATCTGACGCTAGATCAGGGTTTCCCAACCTGAGGTACATGTACCCCTAGAGGTACATTTTTCCTCTTCAGGTAGTAAATTGGATCTGAGAGAATAGCCAGCTAAGTGCAATACATGATGTAATCTGCATTGAGATTGAATAATAAAAGTATATTGTTCCGTAACCGAAATACAAACCACGCTATTTACATTGGGTTTACCTTTTAGCGCAGCTGAAATGGCGAGCCATTAGAATTTAACGAGGGTGTATTACCCCCGCGCTAGTTAGCGGGGGGGTAGCGGAGTGGTAGCTAGCTACCCCTCCTCCCCTCACACACAGGTGAATGCTCACTTTCACTTTTGGCTCGGACTGGGACAGACGTCTCTGTCTTGGTCCTCGCTTGGCAGCCATTGTTTGTTTTGTCTTTACTTAATCGCTTACTTTTCTTTTACTCAATATATATGTAAACATGTTTTCATGTTTGTATATATATTTTCAGAGTTGTGTGTGTAGTGTACGATAGTCTCCGTGGAGTCCCCGGCAGTTAGGCCACCTCGGCGTAATTTTATGGGTTGCGATCGAGTTTGACTTCGGTCTTTCTCTCTCTCTCTTGAGGTCGTTCACCCTTTTACTACGTGTTACTACGCCCTTGTAGCTTCCTTCCCGTGTGGGGGGGTTGCTACGCCGTACGTTTTGTCTCAATTAGTTTATGAATCTAATTGTAGTTGTTTATTGTCAGCTTGTAGAACGATTCCTTTCGGGGTTTTCGTTCTTTCTTTAGTATTCATTCTTTTTTAAATTACATAATTACATAGTTTCATAATTATAATTGTTATAATTCTATTTTGGTTACAGCTCTCCTTCCGTGAGTGTAGGTGGTTGTGAGGGCACGTGCCTGTTGTGTAATTCTTGTTTCCTTTCCCTCGGGATTCCTCTTCGGAGCCTTCCCGGGGGAATGAATGTGTACTAATGTTTTTTTTTGTTTTTGTTTTTTTACAGATACCGATCTAGTTCGTTTCTGTAATATGGCTACGGTGTGAGCTGTCTTGTGGAGGCCTGGGGATTCGGCTGTTGCTGCCTCCCTTTTGGATTTTCGTCGGGCGTGTCTCCTTCTACTGGAAGTACTCCCGTGACGATTGACAGCTCTCCAGTTCATTTTAGAACTCAGGAGGCTTGCCTCCTTGGGTGGGAAATTTTCCTTCCGAGGGAAGTTTTTCCTGTCCAGGCTTGAGTTTTTCCCCTTTTGGGGGGTTCTTCTCTTGCCTTTTTTTCGTGCGACTATGCTCCTGGTGCTGAGCGGTCACACCAGCAGTTTCGCTCAAGGGGCTGGGCAACTGCAGGAGCCCATCTTCGGAGGATTGCTCCTTTTAGGTCACTGGCTGACCAGTCTCTTCTACGAAGTGTTTCTCTTTCGTTCGCGAGAGAGTACACTCATAGAGACTCCTCTTCGGAGGATTCTTCTGCTGCTGTTGCTGTTGGCCTCCTTCGCCGTAAGGCTCACCGTCCGCCTCGTCGTAAGGGCCTCTCATCTCCCTATAAGGGGGCTAAGAGGCGCCTTTTTGAATCTACGTTTGCAGCCTACAACTCCTTCATCCGCCCTGTTGCAGATGGATAGCAGTCTGACGGGCAACGGTCTTCCCGACGGACAACGGTGTTCCCGACAGACAACAGTCTTCCCGACGGACAACGGTCTTCCGACGGACATCAGTCTCCCGGCGGACAGGCACGGTCTTCCGGCCTGCTCCTGCTCAGTGTTAGCGCACAGGCGCTTTACTGCTTATCAGCGCTTCCTGATCGCTAGCGCTCTCCTGTTCGTCAGCGCTCTCCTGTTCGTCAGCGCTCTCCTGTTCGTCAGCGCTCTCTTGCTCGTCGGCGCTCTCCTGCTCGTCAGGACTCTCCTGCTCGTCTTCGCCCTCCTCGCCAGCGCTCTCCTGCTCATCAGCTCTCTTCTGAGTGTCAGCGCTCATTTGAGGATCATCGCCCTGCGGTCTCTGACCATCCTACAGTTCCTGCTGAGCTCCCTGCTCGCCATCAGTCTTCTGACCCTGTGGCTTCGCGACATCGTTCAGCGTGTGTGTCAAAAGCACATGTTCGCCAACGCGCCTGCGATCTTCCTGTTCCTGCTCGTGAACGCGCCGCGCCACCTATTCCTTCACAGGATCTCACGCGTCGACCTCCTGCTCGCCAGCAGTCACCTACGCGCCAGCGATCACCTGCTCGCCAGCATTCACCTGCTTTCCAGCGCCCACAGGCGATTTTAGTATCGCCTATTCGCCAGCGTTCTCCCACGCGTCAACGATCGCCTACGCGCCAGCGTTCACCTGCTCGTCAGCGCGCTCAGGCGATTTTGGTATTGCCTATTCACCAGCGTTCTACGCGTCAGCGATCACCTGTTTCTCGGCGATCTCCGGACCGCCCGTGTGTGTTACAGCCTGCGCGCCAACGTTCTCCAACGTTTCGTCAGCCGGAGGTTCTAAAGGGACATGGTTCGCCGGCTACTAGCTCGCCATCGTGCGATCGCTCACCGGCGCATGCTGCTCGCTTACGCTCGCCAACGCGTCGCCATGCCACAACGCGCCATCGCCTACCTGCGCGTCAGCGCTCACCAGCTCACCACCGATCTCCTGTTGATCCACATCGCCAGCGGTCTTCCTCAACCACGTGGCAGCGCGTTTCCTCGCCAACGCTTGCGTTCGCCGCCTCGGACACGCGCTCATTCACCTGCCCACCCTCGCGCCCACTCGCCTGCGCGCCCGCGCGACCATCGTTCGCGGCGAATTCCGCAGCAGGAACGCGTGTTCCTAGACAACGCTCGGGATCGCCTCCACCCAACACAGGTTGGTAGTGCAGGACAAGGATACTACTGAGGAGAGGTTAGTACATCATTCTTCCCCACCTTCTTTTCAGGCAGGTACTGTGGGGTCCACTCCAAAGGATCGCCCGATCCCTTTCCCTTTAGTGAGGATTTCGGACTCTGTGTCCTTGGAGCAACAGACTTGGTTTGGTCCTCTGGCGCGGGCGTTAGTGAGGGTTATGAAACCAGCACTTGCCGACCAGGGTGACAAACCAACGGCTGTCTCTCCTACGCTGAAGAGAAAGAGAGGAGTGGACTTCGTGGTGACTTCCCCCAGGGCGAAGTTGGTTCCCAAGAGGTCGGTCGCGAAGGCCCCTTCTCCTGCTCGAGGGCTTTCTCCTTCTCCCGTGGACGGGGCCTTTCCGTCCTCAGGTGAGTCCAGTGGGGCCGTAGTCTTCCCTTCGGCACCAAGGGGGGAGACTTCGCTTCATGGAGGAGAATCATCTCGTGAGGAAGGGGCCCCTCGAATCTCTTTGTTGGGATCCTGTATCCCTCCCAGGAGGGAATCCAAGGACGCCAGGACCGTCCCGAAATCCTCCTCAAGGATTCGCCAGGAACCCACGACTACCCGGGGGAATGTCCACGTTTTACCCCAGGAAGAGATCCCTGGGGCAGGAGACATAGCTGCCAGCCCGCGGGGAGGAGAACAGCAGGAATCCGAGCATACCTTCTAGCAGGTCCTAAGCCTGATAAGGCAACTTAACGGGCTTATGGATCCAGTCATCGCCCCCCGTGAAGGCAAAGACACGATCTTGGATGAAGTGTCTGACGTTCGGAAAGCCCCGAAGTCCAGTGCGGCTCTGCCCTGGTCTCGGGCTCTGAAGAGTGCCAGAGCTAGGGCCATCCTTGAGAAGAGTTTGTTTGTGCCCAAGGACAGGGACTTAGACAGCGGCTGTGCGGAGGAAGTCGACTTCCGTTTTCACTCCTCCAAGGCGCTTTCTTCCAGACTCTGCAGGGCTCCAGCGCCTTTTTCTTTCAGCCACGTCGGCCTAAGTTATCGGCTACGACAACTGAGACAAGGTGTCCAATTGCAGTTCCTCCTGTCAGGAACAGATGGCACGGGAGGCTCCCCCGGGGGGGGGGGGGGGCATAGTCCTAGAGGGAGCGGCAGAGTTCACGAACTCTAGGATTGCAGGTTTCACGCTGGGAGGATGCTTAAGGTTACTCATCCAGATGACAGCTTCCCGATGCCCATTCCCGCACGATCTCTGTGATCAGCCAAGGATATCGCGCCTGCCGTCTCTGTCAGCGAATTCAGTGTCTCTGAACCTCTATGCCATAGCGTCGGCAAGAGTTGCCCGGTTAGGCAGAATGATCCATACCTTAGGCAAAGGTCCTCCATAGGATCATCGACGGCTTCACCCCCGGCTTCTTCAGTCGATCCTTTCTTGTAAGGAAGGGTCTGAGACGGGAGTTCCGTAGTCGACCTCTCAGCCCTGATCAAGTTTGTCGAACAAACTTCGGCCAGCGTAGAACAGCAGAATCGATCAGACTGGTAACGAGGCGACAGGACTCCTTAAACCCTGGATCGGAAGGACGGGTACCGACGGGTACTTTCAGTTTCCATTCCATCCATCTTCCAGGGAGCTCGTGGAATTCAGCCTAGACTGCAAGTATTCCTGCTTATGATGCAGTGTGGCGATCCCGCCGTGGCATCGCAGGTTTTTTTCCCCAGAGAACTCTCCCTGCTTTCCTCATGGCTGCTCAGGTGCAGGCTTCCGCCTCCTTCACTTTTTGGAGGGCTGGTCAACTCTGGTAGGCTCGGGTTCGACTTGCTTCAGCGCCGGGACAAGCTTCCGGAGGCTTACCATGAGTGTGGGTTCATGGTATTTTGCCAGGAGCCTTCTCTTCTTCTGCCTCAACATCTGGAGTATCTGGCCATGATATGGAGTCAACGGCCTTACCACGTTGGAAACCCCGCTTCTCGTTCGTCCAGCGAGGTTAAGCAACGTCGGTTCTGGTCGGTACTTGGATGGGTGACCACCTGGGGATGGCCAGATTCTGTTGCCACATCCTCCGAGCCTTCCCTTCAGTTGACTGTGGCAAGGCTGAGGAGAGTCGCAGTACCTGTTCTCAGTCAAGCAGAGCTTTCAGCCCTACCTTGGAACGTTTCCTAGTTCTCCTTTCCTCATTGACCCGTCTATAGTCCGAACGGTCGCCTCAGGATAAGTTCCATGTGGGGCGGTCCAAGTTCCGGTGGTTTCAGGCAACAATTAACCAGACTTCCTGGCCCCTGTGGGACCAGCGGAACTATTAGACCTGCAATGGGTGTTGACCTATGGAACCGCTTGATGGGAGTGGATATTCTCGTCCTTTCCCCACATTCTTGATGCTGTTCTCTGACTTGTCAAAGACAAAGGGGGGGGGGGGGGGCATGTTCCGGTCCAGGCCTATGGTCAGGACCTGAAAGATACCTCTCCATCATTCAGGCAGGCTTAGGGGCCGTAGTCTGGCCCCTCTACAGATCCTACAGCTCCTGCCGAGTCACTCCGTGCGCTTCGACTTCATGATTCTGGCGTGTTCTAACTAGCAGGGGACGCATTTTCACACCTTCACATCTTGCAGTAGAGATACCGAGATGATTGAAATACTCTCAATACCACCATCGGCTCTCTCATTCCAGGCAGAGGAATATTCTCTCCGACTATCCGAGCAGAGCCTCGTAGAGAGAGAGTACCTGGGGGTCTTTGGCCTTGAGTAACCAGCAAGTCCTGGTCTGGGGGACCTAATCACGACAGCTTGGAACCTCAAGCTTCCGCTGTTCCTCCCCCCAGTCTCAGACCCCGAGACTCTGGCAAGATGCATTCCGGTGATGGTGGGACAACTTCGACGCCTGCGTCTTCCCTCCTTTTTGTCTGTGGACAATGGGTCTCAACAAGACCAGGTTGTCTGTCAACCTTTCAATGGGAGAGCTCCACTGGGACTATGCGCAGAACGGTTTCTGGACCCTCTGCTTCCCCTGACGGAACTCCCGGGAGAGCTTCTCCCACGGCGCAGACTACTCAAACAACCACACTGCAACATCTTTCCCGAACCGGGGCGTCGCTTCGGCTTCATGCCTGGAGACACTACGCCTCCTCCTCAAGAAGAGACAACCCGCTACAGTCGCGGGACGGAGATCGCGTCATCTGCGATAGTCATCCGCAGGGGTCTTCCAGGCAAAGTGAAGAGTCTTCGGTGGTTGGTGCCGTGGGAGATATACCTCTTCCCTTGAGGCCTCTTCTCCAGCAATAACGGTCTTATTGCCTTTCGGCGGGAGGAAACTCCTTTCCGCTCTCGGCAATGAAGCCTGTCGCTCAGCCTTTCCCTGACCTTCAGGCTTAAAGGAATAACTTTTTCCTGCCCGCTGGATCTTTCCTCGCTCATGCGAAGCTACGATCGTCCCTGCCCTAGTCGGAGGAAGACCTCCAACTTGGAGCATGGCTCGGACTTTTTAGTCCCTTAAGAGATCTTCTCAAGACCCTTTACGACAGGCCTCGGATTGTATTCCGTCTTGGGTCTCCTGCTCACTCTGGCCGCGGCCAGTGTGTAAGCAATCTTCTTGGTCTCGTACGACTCCGCCCTTTCTAAGGAAGAGGGGAGGCAACATTCAGGTTCGCTCCTGAGTTGTTGGCTAGACTCAGAATCTTGGGTTCTGGAGAGGGAGGTCTCAACCTTCCGGACTCACCAGTGGTAGCTTATACACCCCCCCCTGGAACCCCCCCAAGCGGCGGCGCGAGCCCTAAACCACGCCCCCTTGGGCGGAGTTACCAGAGACGAGCGGGTTGACTCGGCAATGGAAGTCACATTTCTGAAGTTGACTTCGGCACAGAACGTTCTCCTCTTTTTCCCTCCCGCTGCTCCCAACTTTTGCTGATTTTCATTATCCTGCACTCAGCAACCAGAGTAATATCTCAGCCCACGGCTTAATTATGTCTAGGCAAATTCTTACCTCCGCGGAGGTGCATCGGCTTAGCGAAGACTCCAGCGGAGAGGAGAACGTAATCAGTAACGAAAAACGCACACAATCGACTGCAGATAGTGATATGCCTTCTAATTCTGATATCGTAAATATGTTACTACAACAGAATCAAACTCTTATGCAAATCATCCAGAAAAGGTAAGGTTTTAAATTCTGTTTACAACGAAAACGTCATATGGAAAGCAGCTGATTTAGACTAATGACGTCACAAATGCAAATGGCGGCCCCCATACGTAAGCTTGTTATGATTTGAATGCTTAGAGCAGGTACTTCCGAACATAGCGTAAGTAGCTTAAGCAAAGCATGTGCATGATTACTACACGATTAATCGGTATAAACAAACTAAATACTCCAATTTTTATATATTACAAAATTATAATTAAGCACACAAAACAAATTGCTTGCCTGACACATTAAAAGCACGCGCTTAATAGGCAGTAGGCTAGACCACAGGTAAGTTCGAGCTTACATTTCTCGCTTTAAACCTATCGACACTAGCCTAGGCCCTGGGGGGCTATCTGATAAGGGTTACATATGAGGCAGGTCTAGTTTATTAATAATAACAGATTTAAACTTATCATTCACTTAAATATGGCACTGAATTAACCTAAGAGGGCTATTTGAGTCGTGAACCCCATTGCCTGACTTCAGCCTTCTAGGTCCGCTGCTGTCCATATTTACTATACCTGTTGAACAAAATTTCAATTATTCTATGGTAAATAAATCACTGATATTAAACATTCATCTCGGCAGAAGTGGTTCACCTGCTAAGAAGAATGAGGCTCCCCCTCCTACTAAGCGCTCAAGACGATCACCTGAATTACCTGAAAGTGCAAATTTAGACCTCTTTTCCTTTTATAATAATGGAGACGAAAGTGATTACGAAGATTTCAACCTTCTTACCTTCAATAAACCCATCCCTTCATATATTTCCACCAATTTCAAAGCTGAACCATCTTTTCATAGAGAAGGGAAAATTCAATTGAATAATTCACTAGTAGCATTAACTTTCAGTGAAGGCCATAGTGATAACCGGGATAAATTCTTTGTTAGTAGTCAAAATAAGGAGTTCTCAGACTTTTTTAAATTAATACTCCAAAGTTGAATTTCTGGCCTGAAGGTAAGGTATTTGATGACAGTTATAAGAGAAAATTTTTCTATGACATTGAAAATATTAAAATGAGTATTTCTGCCTTTCAAGGGCATGCAGCACTGGCACACATTGTATACCCCTCCAAAGTAAATGACATTGATTTTTTGTCCAAAATTATTATTGGTCCCCTAAGGAGGAGCATAGACCTCATACAAAATTTGATAAGAAATTTCAGAAGCAGAGCACTTCCTAGATACCTCAAGGAAGAAGTAAGAGATCTTATAATCAAAGCAGACATTAAAGAAGTTTGGAATTTAACTGAAGACCAAAAATCAGCCATTGCTGCCTGCTTTCACAAAGGTCCCCTCCTCAGAGGAGGGGCAGCAAACTTCAGGGGTAGGAAATTCAACTTCGGGGGCAGATTTCAGGGAAGAAGGTTCAGTTTCCTCAAAGGTAACCCTAACTTTAGATTCAAGTCTCAGCCACTTAGAAGAGGTAATAGGCGAGGTGGGTACAGGGGGGGGAGGTCACAAAATGGACAAGCTAATAGTTCAGGAGCCAGAGAAAAGAAAGACCCTAGAAATTGAGCCATGCTCCGCACCAGTTCAAAGAGAAATTTTTTCAGCACCAGTATTTTATGCACCAGTTGATAACGATGTTTACTCTGCACCAGTTAATAATGAGCTTTGCTCAGCACCAGTTAATGAGCTTTGCTCAGCACCAGTTAATTACGAGCTTTGCTCAGCACCAGTGGTTAATGAGCTTTGCTCAGCACCAGATAATAACGAGCTTTGCTCCGCACCAGACCATCATGACATTGGGCCAAATGCTATAAATCAAGATAGAAGTAAAGAGACCTCGCCTTTGGCCTCAAAACCAATGAATAACTCCTCCCAGAGCCCCCCAGAGAATAGGATAGGTAAGTCATTATTGATGAATATTGATAGTTGGAGAAAGCTTCCTAATGCCTCTTTTGCTTGTAAAATTATCAATGAAGGGGTGAGAATTCCGTTTAATAATAAACTTAAAGCCCAGAGGTCATTAAAAAGAACAGGTAAAGATAGATTTTATTCAATTAACAAGCGTAAAATATTGGAAAGTGAATGTGACAGACTGCTAAAACTAGGTGTCATAGAGCAGATTCCCAGAACTTCCTTTTACTACTCCAACCACATATTTTATAAATTCAAACCAGATGGAACAGTACGACTAATCTTTGACATGAAAGTGCTCAACACCATGATTAAAAAACCTTCTTTTACCATGCTCAAGGCCAATACTATATTTCCCTATCTACATCTAAACTCTTGGGCCTGCAAACTAGATTTAAAAGATGCTTATTGGCACATTCCATTACATGCAAGTAGCCAGAAATTTCTAACCTTCAAACTAGGTAAAAGGAAGTTCAAATGGACTGTGATTCCCTTTGGACTAAAGACAGCACCTTATATTTTTTCAAAAATAATGTACACAGTGATCAAGTATATTAGAACCTCATATAACATCTTAATATTCAACTATCTTGATGACATTCTCATATTAGCAAAAGATTATGTAAAATGTAAAAATCACATTCAGCTAGTCATTAAGATCTTGTCAGACTTAGGATGGAATATCTCACTTAAAAAATCTACAATTGAACCGACTCAAAGAATTGAATTTTTAGGAGTGCATTACAATATGATTAAGAAAACTATGAATCCCAGTGGGAAAAACATAGAGAAGTGTGTCGAATTAGCCAAAGCTTTCTCCAACTCTATTAAATCCGACCTGCATTCTTATCAAATGTTAATCGGAGCTTTAAATTTTAGTGCATCCTATACAAGCTTGGGAAGATTCCATCTTAAATATCTCCACAGGTACCACAGTTATTTTAATTCAGGGTACAAAATCATTCCCCACACCTTCAAAAAATACCTAAAGCCATGGGAACAGAGACAAATGTACAGAGAGATTAACATTCCAAAACCACAGATAGATGCAGAACTTTTCACTGACGCTTCCAACCAGGGTTGGGGAGGTGCATTAGTAATAGCGGGTAATATGCTCTCAATAAATGGAACTTGGACAAATGAAGAATCCTCCCTTCACATCAATGTAAGAGAGTTATTAGCTTGCTTCTATTCTTTGGAACACTTCATCACAAGGTTATACAACAAGGTAGTCTTAATACATGTTGATTCAAAGGTTACTAATTGTTGGATAAAGAAACAGGGTAGTATCAGAAACAAGTTAGCCCATGAACTAGTCAGGAAAATACTTAGTACCATGAAGGATCACAACATACAGATAAATTCCAGATGGATCAGGGGAGTAAGTAACACCATCGCAGACTCACTTTCCAGGGACCTGGGTTCCATTCACACAGAAACTTCCCTCAGTGACAGTCTATTCTCCTTAATCTGCTCTGACTTCAATTTCACCCCAGAAATAGATCTGTTCTCAAATGGTTTCAATACTAAGTGCAAAAAGTTCTGTTCATCTCTTCCAAATCAAAAAGCCATCAGCAATAATGCACTTACGATTAGCTGGAAGGGATCAACACCCCTCTATGCCTTTCCACCAGGATTCTTACTACACAAAGTAGCTTTTAAAATCAATAAAGAATGCAATAATAATATGCTTTTCTGCACCATATCGCAGGGGACGGAACCATGGATTCCATTAGTGAAGTCAGTCGCGAAGCAGCACAAACGATATATTGTGAAGATCGAAGACTACCAGATAGTTCTCAAGGATTGTATCTCACCCTCAGCAAAGCTCCAATCAACTTTGATCGCCTTCAAAATTTAAAGGATCAGCTCCCTAACGTCTTTCCTCCTGAGATTTGCTCCAAAATTGCTGTCAGCTTGAGGGACAGCTCCTTGCACAAGTATGAAAACCTATACAACATTTTTAAAAGTTTCATTCACAAGGAGTATGGAAGAGACAACAAATTTCCCCTGTTAGCAATTATTTTATTTTTCAATCACCTTATAGACAAAGGTCTGTCTTACAACACCCTGAAGAGCTACAGAGCAGCTTTAGGTCCTATCTTGTCAGGCTATTTCCCAGGTTACTGTCTTGCAGAGGACAAATATGTCAAAGCAATGATATCGGGAGTTAATAGAAGGAAACCTAGAAATTCTCACCAGTTCCCTGGCTGGGATCTAGACAAAGTAATTTCATTTCTCAACACCACGAAAGATAACTCTACCTTACTACTGACACAGAAAACCTTGTTCCTAGTAGCCTTAGCTTGCCCTTTAAGAGCTAATCAATTTAACAATCTCAGCATTTCCAGGAGCACCTTCACCCCAGAACACATTGTCTTACGGAACCACCCTTCCTTCATGGCCAAAAACCAAAAGAACAACTACACGCCAATAGAGATCAGCTTTAGGAAGCTTCCTAACAGACCAAAAATATGTCCAGTCAGACAATTGAACTTCTATTTGGAATACACCAACAAAGTCTGTATGGAAAGGAACATAGACAGGAAAGACCACATATGGCTAGATGAACACTTCAAGATAATGTCTCTACAAAAAATGAGACAACTTTTTAGGGAGTGCATTTTCAGAGCCGACCCAAATGCAACTAAACAGTCAACGAATTTTCACTCTATAAGGGGGCAAGCTTCATCAAGACTGCTATACAATGGAGTATCGATACAAGAAATCATGTCCAGAATGAATTGGAGAAGCGACTCTGTCTTCAGCTCTTACTATGCTCTCCTCGGCTTACAGGGAGCTTTCGATGCTGTGGTCGCTGGACTTCATCTTCAAGCCCCCTGAAGCATCTGCCTAGCTACCACTGGTGAGTCCGGAAGGTTGAGACCTCCCTCTCCAGAACTGTAAGTTTACTTGTGAACGAAGGTTCTGGAGTGGGAGGTGAGACCTTCCGGACTCAAAGTCTGGGTCACCCTCCAACCCTTCCCCCGTGAGCCGAGGAGACCATGTACAGTACTTAGGAGGGAATATTCTAACAACTTCATAATTCAACAGAGTAGGCTATATACAAGAACACACACATACAATCACTATTATTCCACAGAAAACAAACTAACTGGAATCTTTCAATATTCATATCAACCAAGAGAGCACAAGAAGATTGAATTTACTAGTAAAAAGACCTTTATGTCCAACAATTTGCACCTTCACAGTAATTCCTTCATAACTTGCACTACCAAGGTAAGCTCAACCACTTCTGTGTTATTTTTTGTTCTATTACAACTTCAAAAATGTGACTTCCATTGCCGAGTCAACCCGCTCGTCTCTGGTAACTCCGCCCAAGGGGGCGTGGTTTAGGGCTCGCGCCGCCGCTTGGGGGGGTTCCAGGGGGGGGTGTATAAGCTACCACTGGTGAGTCCGGAAGGTCTCACCTCCCACTCCAGAACCTTCGTTCACAAGTAAACTTACAGGTCCCGGCCCTTCGGTCCAATTCCTTCAAGATTTCGAGTCTCCATTCTGTATCTGATGTCCCAGGACCTTCTCTTTCTTGCCAGTAAAGGAATCGAGAGGTTAGCTTTGGGAACAGCTGCAGTTTGTCCTCAGTTGCAGCCAATTTGGGTGCACAAGGAGGACACGGGGGAGAGTCACCAGTATACCTCTTCAGCCCGAAATCAAGGACATTTATCTCGACCTGTCTCCAGACCCTCCCCCGTCACATCGCCCTACAGCACGATGTTGGATACATCGCAACGTCCCTCGCCTTCGAGTAATACTACTCTGTGACGCAGGTGCTACAAGCTGGAGTCTGGAAGCGTCTAATGACCTTCGCTGCCTGCTTCCTGCAGAGCGTGACCCACAGGAGTCTCGATACGTTTTCTATCGCTCTGTGGTGGCTACACAACAGCTGGTCTAACCTCAGGCTCCTTTTTGGACAGGTAGCAGAAGGTTGAGGGCATTGTTATCAGGTTTTAGTCTGAAAGAAGTATGTCTGGCCCTTATTTCTTTCTTCATCATCCCCTCTACGGGGAAGCAGCATCCTGGTCTCTGCATAGCTGACCTCGAACCTTTGCAGGTAAACCATGCTTCCTTGTGTTCCGAGTATTGAGTCAATACTGTCGCGTCCCCCATACCCTGACGAGGTGGTATTGGGAACGTCCTAACCCAGAGTTCCTTCTGGAACTCTAGGTCAACTGCCTAGGACGGGTCACACTTCTTCCTTCACACACAAGCTTATGTAGGCCACACGGTTCCTTGCGGAGCAAGGAACTTGTGAGGTGCAGGGACTCCTTTTCTCGAGTGCGACTCACTCGGATTCTGAGTCCCCAGGTAAAGCCAAAGCCAGTATGGCTGGGGACTTTCCACCCTACCTAAGGGGTAAAGTCACCCAATGTAAATAGCGTGGTTTGTATTTCGGTTACGGAACAAATGACAAATTCGAAGATAATTTGTATTTTTCCTAACCATACAAACCTTAGCTATTTACACATATTTGCCCGCCAGCCCTGTCCCCCAAGACAAGTCCTACCTCTAAGTGAAAGTGAGCATTCATCTATGTGTGAGGGGGGGGAGGGGTAGCTAGCTACCACTCCCCTACCCCCCCGCTAACTAGCGCAGGGGTAATACACCCTCGTTAAATTCTAATGGCTCGCCATTTCAGCTGCGCTAAAAGGTAAACCCAATGTAAATAGCTAAGGTTTGTATGGTTAGGAAAAATACAAATTATCTTCGAATTTGTCATTTCAAATATCAATTTCATTGTTTCTGTTTTTCATCCTCCATTTTAGGGGTACACAGGAATCTGTAAGAATGCCCAGGGGGTACAGAAGGACAAAAAGGTTGGGAATCATTGCGCTAGGTATATTGTTCCGGACTGATATCTCCTTTGGGAGAAGGGATCCTTTATTTGACCACATAACAATCATCTTGGATAGACCAGGCCCTATCAGTCTACTTATCTCTGATATGCAGATAGGAGATTGGTGGAGTCATCTCATTTGCTCCCATACAGGACCAGGTAAAATGATACTTCCAGTGAATATGAAGAACCAACCAGTTTGGTTCTAGGAGACTTCCGACCCACCAATCAGTGTCTTCCTAGTTAAAAGAGGAAAGGTTTGTATACATGTAATAACTATTACCGTAACAAATTATAAAAGTAATTTGTATTTTTCGTAGCTTTAAGTTAAACTTCCTACCTTAACCACCCCTTTCAGTCCTGACCCAAAGGTTAAGTTAAACTTCCTACCTTAACCACCCCTTTCAGTCCTGACCCAAAGGTCAAAAATTACAAAATTCTGACTGGTGGAGGGGCAGAGCTTCTTGCTTGCGCACACCACTCGTCGTTAACTACCTCTTTAACAATTGCAATGGCTGTTACAGCTTACTTTGAAAATGTTCTCTATTAAAAGTACTCGGGTTTGTATGGTATGTATAGGTAGAGAAAATACAAATTGCTTTTGAAATTTCTTTGAATTTAAATAACTAGATTTTCATAAACTGTACATTTATTTTTGAGTAATTTACTGTATAATTTTTTCTCCTGTTTTTCAAATAGCTGCTGTGTTCAAGACAGAGTGTAATTTTGACATATGCCAGAAGTTTACGATGGTTTTGTATTAGAGTAAAAGAATTTTCAAGTCAAGGATCTGATAACTCCAATGAAAGATCCCAACCTCCTGATGTTAAAGAGGTGACAGGAGGTAAGTAATAATTGCTTGATTGTATTTTAAGGTATATAAGTTTAATCTTAAATCCGTATTCTTTTCTAAAGTGTTCATTGTTTTAATTCCTTGGGAGAATGAGACCACTGGTGGAATTCAGAGTTGTAAAAGGTCCTGATATCAGTTCTTAGGGCTTAGAATTATCTATAGTATCTATGAGCTCTAATCATCAACCTCTGGCTGAAGGTTAATAAGTTCCAGTCACCTATTACTTATTAATTCTAATTAGTGAAAGAATTGTAACTTAGAATGGGAAGTATCCTAAGGTAGTGCAGAACTTCACTTTGTGGATTACTTTATAATAAGCTAGATTTAAATAGGTTTTGTTCCGTAACTGAAATACAAACCACGCTATTTAATATGGGTAATTACTTTCGGCGAAGCTGAAATGACGAGCCATTAGAATTTTAACGGGGGTTTACTACCCCACCGCTAGTTAGCAGGGGGTAGGGAGGGGGTAGGTTCCCCCCCCTCCCCCCATCACACACACCAGTGCTGAGCTCACTTTGCTATCGTTTGGGTGCTAGACGGATGTGTCCCCTATCACCCTCGCCTACACTGACAGCCATTAATCTTTGTTTGCTTTATCTTTTTGACAGTGTTTGGAAGTTGGCCTCTGCGATGCGGAAGTGTCCCGGCTTACCTGACCGCCCTTGTGGAACTTATATGTCGGCGGTCGACACAGATCCATACACCTTATGTCCTTTCTGTAGGGGCCAACGGTGTGATAGAGATAACATATGTGGTGAGTGCAGGGAGTGGTCTACCTCCTAGTGGGAGAGGTTTTCCCGGCGCCGGAAGAAGAAGTCCAAACGGGATATTTCTCCTTCAAGGGCTTCCTTAAAGAGAGAAAATCCCAAGGACTCTTTCTCCGTAGCCTAAACCTCCTCCAAAGCTCCCACTCGATCGGTTTCTTCCAAGAGGCCGTCGAGTGGTAGCATAAGCCGCATTTCTGTTGACTGATCTCGGGGTTTGGGAGAGGGAGTTGCCTCCCATAGCGAGGCAGCTCCTCCTCCTCCCCCAGGGGAGGATTTAAATGTATCTAATGTGAATGTTTCTAATAATGGTCTGTTACAACTTTGGGCTTCCTTGGGGCTTCAGGGCTCGCCCTCCAAGGAAGCCCTGTTTGACATAATCAGGTTAGGGGCAGCTGTCAAACAGTCGCCGACGTTAGCAGAGGTCGATCCTTTGTCTATCGTCGACGTTGTGGCAGAGGCTTCTGATGAGTTATTTCAAACCTCTGCTCCTGTTGCTGATGTAGCTGAAGGCTTAGTTCCCCCCTCCGAACATCCTTCGAGGGAGGAACTAAGTCCAACGGTCTCTCCTGCAGGTGATTCTTCCCCTCGGGGGAGTTCACTGACAGAGACTCCTCTTCAGAGGACTGCCGACGGTCAACCTGCTGCCCCCGAGGGCGTTCAAGGCGTAAGGCTTGCCTTCCCCTCCGCCGTAGAGGCCTTCCTTCACCTCACAAGGGTGTTAGGAGGCGCCTCTTCGGCTCGTCTTTGCTGCAGTCCACCGCAGAGGAACCTCGCCGTCGTTCACCGACCGTTCCAGCTGCATCCCTGGACTTCTCCGCTGATCGTTCGCGATCTCCTACTCCTGCCAGATCTGCTGATCTGCCATCGCCCTTCCTGGCTGCCGATGCGCTGTGGGCGCCCACGCATCCTGTTATCAAGAAGGCAACGGTCCCTTCGGGGCAAAAGGGACTTTCTCACATTGTGGCAAAGTCCCTTAAGCGCCAGGTATCCCCTGCGAGCCAACGTTCTCCTGCGCGCAAGCGCTCTACAGTTGCTGTTCCGGAGACAATGCACCAGCGAGCACCTGTTCTAGAGACTACGCGCCTGCGCTCACCTGCGCGCCATCGATCTCCTGTGCGCCAGCGCGCTACTGCGCTCCCACGATCTCCTACGCGCTAGTGCTCTCCTGCGCGCCCACGATCTTCGGATCTGGGCGCAAGAGGGAAGATACGTTCTTCCCCTGCTCGCCAGCGATCTCCTATGCGCCAGCAAACACCGACGCACCATCAGACCCTGCCTGCTTGCCAGCCCTCTCCTACGCGCCATCGCACGCAGTCACCAACGCATGCCCATCCGCGCCCTGCGCGTTCTCCTATTGCAGATGTACGCAGGCGCGCAAGCAATATATCCTCTGCGCGCGCGCCCAACGCTATCACCCTCACGGGCTCATTGAGATCCTGCGCGTCCACGCGCACGCGAGCAATCGCCTCCGCGCGCGAACGCTTGTCTAGCCTGCTGCGCGCCCTCGGTGTTCTCCAGAACGCGCGCCCACGCGCTCCATCTCCTGCGTGCCATTGCTCGCCCACGTGCCAGCGTGCTCCCTCGCCTGCGCGCCCACGCACACCCTCGCCATTGTCCGCGCGCGAACCAGGCAAAATCCCATCGCGCGAGCGCCAGCGCGATTCTCAGCGGGATTCCCAGCGCGACCCCACGCGCGAGGCTGCAGGACTGCGTGCGACCAGGTCTTCGTCTTCACGTTCCCCACCCCCGCAAGCACAGACCAGCGCGCTCGCTGGAAGGCGGGAGAGCACCGGATAGGTCAAGGAACTTTCCTTCTTCCCGTTCTTTTCAGGAAGACACTGTTGTGGTTTCTACTCCTAGGGATCGAACGATCCCCTTCCCTCCAGAGGGAATCTCTGACAGCACCGCTGTCAGTAAGCAGCCATGGTTTGGGTCCCTTGTCAGAACTGTCATGCAGGCCTTTAAGCCTGCTTTCTCTGAGTGGGCCTCAAATCAGCGACAGTTTCGACCCCCCTGAAGAGGAAGAGAGGAGTAGATGACGTGGTGACTTCTCCAAGGGCTAAGCTGGCTCCTCGGAAGTCTTTGAGGAAGGCTCTCTCCCCCCTCAGACTTTCTCTCCTTCCCCTTCGGACGAGGATTTCCCGTCCTCAGGGGATTCACGTGAGGTGAGGCGTTCTCCCATCGCACCAATGAGAGAAACCCCACCTCGCGTAGAGAAGTCTTCTCGGGTAGGGGTGGAGAAGAGCCTCCCGCCATCGCTGTTGGAGTCTTGTATCCCTCCCAGGAGGGAGTCGAAGGACTCTAAGACTGTCCCAAAGTCGTCCTAGGTAATTTTTTTTTTCCTAACTATACAAACCTTAGCTATTTAATCAAACTTGCCCGCCAGCCCTGTCCCCCGTGAAGTCCTACCTCTAAGCAAAGTGAGCTCAGCACAGGTGTGTGTGAGGGGGTAGCAAGCTACCCCTCCCTACCCCCCCGCTAACTAGCGGTGGGGTAGTAAACCCCCGTTAAAATTCTAATGGCTCGTCATTTCAGCTACGCCGAAAGTAATTACCCATATTAAATAGCTAAGGATTGTATAGTTAGGAAATATACAAATTACCTACGAATTTGTCATGTCACTTAACAAATAAGTCTTAATATATACAAGTTTGGACTGCGTCTGCTGAAATCAGACTTTCTGTAGAAGAATTTAAGCAATATTGTTTGACAAGCAATCTAATTCGAAGGTACAATAAAATTTTGGGACATGGGTTCATTTCAATGACTATACTGTAGAGGGAGCCATGGGAGTGTTGTCAGCTATCTGATAATGTTTCTAACAAAGATACTGATGTAATTGTTACAAAATTACCTTCAGGGGAGAACTATTTCAGGCATCAGCCTATGGAATGTATGGGTGGGCTGGTGGTTACGATAGAAATCTGGGTATTTTGTCTGGTTTGTCTGCTAATATGATCAGGATAAGCACTTAAAAATCAAGGCCTTTTTTTTTACATTAAAAATAAAGGTGTTGCATGGGAAGTTGCTTGAGTGTAGTTTGAGCTAATTTACTTATGAAGTGCTTTGAAACAGCAGGTTTAGTAAAGCTCATAAAGCTACAAAAAAAATTTCCCTTTTTTTTTTTTTAAGTAAAGACCCTCTGATCCTCCGAGATTTAACAAAGGAAGCTAATAAGTTGAGTGCTTTTTGAAATTCATCACTATCAAAACTTGGCTGGTTGAGTGCTGTCTTAGAGAATTTCTTTGTATAGAGATCAAATTCTGTCTCAAAATTATCTATATTAAAATGATTATTGAAAAATTAGTGTTATGTAGAAATTCATTGCTCAAATTCTATTTCAAAATTATTTATCTTGAAAGATTTATTGAAAAATTAGATTAACTGATATATAGAAATTCATTACTTGCAGATCAAATTCTGTCGAGGTTATTTATTATAAAGTTATCGGAACATACTGCTAAATGTCATTTAACGGCTATTTTTTTTGCAGAGCCGATTCATACATGGCTTAATATTAGAGCAGGGATTTTTGGTCCAGTTGATCAGCGTCTTCCGTTGCCTGGCGACATTGGACTAGGCCATAAATTAGATTCTGCTTCACTGGTGTCAACCCCTTTCCAAAATCCTGTTCTGAAATCACCTCCTGATGTCTTGACAGTCGTCACAAATCACGAACAGCAATTAAGAGTGAGTCCTTTTATTTCTATTCATAGTTAAACAATTAAGTCTAGTGGAGACCTTTTATTTCTATTCATAGTTAAACAATTAAATCTAGTGGAGAGTCCTTTTATTTCTATTCATAGTTACAATTAAGTATAGTGGAGTCCTTTTATTTCTATTCATAGTTAAACAATTGAGTCTAGTGGAGTCCTTTTATTTCTATTCATAGTTAAACAATTGAGTCTAGTGGAGTCCTTTTATTTCTATTCATAGTTAAACAATTGAGTCTAGTGGAGTCCTTTTATTTCTATTCATAGTTGAACAATAAAGTCTAGTGGAGTCCTTTTATTTATATTCATAGTTGAACAATTAAGTCTAGTGGAGTCCTTTTATTTCTATTTATAGTTGAACAATTAAGTCTAGTGGAGACCTTTTATTCCTATTCATAGTCAAACAATTAAGTCTAGTGGAGACCTTTTATTTCTATTCATAGTCAAACAATTGAGTCTAGTGGAGTCCTTTTATTTCTATTCATAGTTGAACAATAAAGTCTAGTGGAGTCCTTTTATTTATATTCATAGTTGAACAATTAAGTCTAGTGGAGTCCTTTTATTTCTATTTATAGTTGAACAATTAAGTCTAGTGGAGACCTTTTATTCCTATTCATAGTCAAACAATTAAGTCTAGTGGAGACCTTTTATTTCTATTCATAGTTGAACAATTAAGTCTAGCGGAGACCTTTTATTCCTATTCATAGTCAAACAATTAAGTCTAGTGGAGACCTTTTATTTCTATTCATAGTCAAACAATTGAGTCTAGTGGAGTCCTTTTATTTCTATTCATAGTTGAACAATAAAGTCTAGTGGAGTCCTTTTATTTATATTCATAGTTGAACAATTAAGTCTAGTGGAGTCCTTTTATTTCTATTTATAGTTGAACAATTAAGTCTAGTGGAGACCTTTTATTCCTATTCATAGTCAAACAATTAAGTCTAGTGGAGACCTTTTATTTCTATTCATAGTTGAACAATTAAGTCTAGTGGAGACCTTTTATTCCTATTCATAGTTAAACAATTAAGTCTAGTGGAGACCTTTTATTTCTATTCATAGTTAAACAATTGAGTCTAGTGGAGTCCTTTTATTTCTATTCATAGTTAAACAATTAAGTCTAGTGGAGTCCTTTTATTTCTATTCATAGTTGAACAATAAAGTCTAGTGGAGTCCTTTTATTTATATTCATAGTTGAACAATTAAGTCTAGTGGAGTCCTTTTATTTCTATTTATAGTTGAACAATTAAGTCTAGTGGAGACCTTTTATTCCTATTCATAGTCAAACAATTAAGTCTAGCGGAGACCTTTTATTCCTATTCATAGTCAAACAATTAAGTCTAGCGGAGACCTTTTATTCCTATTCATAGTCAAACAATTAAGTCTAGTGGAGACCTTTTATTTCTATTCATAGTCGAACAATTAAGTCTAGCGGAGACCTTTTATTCCTATTCATAGTCAAACAATTAAGTCTAGCGGAGACCTTTTATTCCTATTCATAGTCAAACAATTAAGTCTAGTGGAGACCTTTTATTTCTATTCATAGTTGAACAATTAAGTCTAGTGGAGACCTTTTATTCCTATTCATAGTTAAACAATTAAGTCTAGTGGATTGTGACAACGCACGATTGCATAAAGAAGATTATATAGTAATAATTATGATGGGACTGAGTACAGAAGGTCCTCGAGGTACATACTTGATAGGTTCCAAGAAGCTGTCTGTAAGTCAAATTTTGTTACATTTTGGCCTAGGGTAGTCCTAACTTGAATCCAAATCCAGCTAAAAAAGTCAACAAATAGTTGGGTTTCATATGAAATAGATATTAGGTTATTACAGATGTCATTTTGCTTAGTGTATTAGATTATATAAAATTGTTTTATTATAGCATTTCTTTGTTATCTTTGTTATTTTCTGTTGGATTTGTGTTTGTAAGTTGGGGCCCTCTGTAGTCAATTGTGACAACACGAGTGCGTGAGAGAAGATTTTATGCTGTGATAATTATGATAAAAGGTTGTGGTAAAAAAAAGCAAGTTTTGAAATTTATTATGAATTATTTTGTTTGAAAAATGTAGTACCGTACTGCCACTTCATCATACCTACTTACGACACCTTATCTTTTATTATCAACCAATCAGTTTTACCTAAGTCGTACTGTAGATACTCTGTTTAAATGCATCATAAAATGGTCAACAAAATATCAGCATTTTGTTTTATAGTATTCCATATATATTTTCATTTGACTGAAATTTGTTTGAAGCTGTTGCAAAATTAATCATAACGTTCTTTTGTATATTGTGTTATTACAAGTCTTGTATATTCTTGCTCACCATGGAAGAGTTTTCAGAGAGTAGTTTAGGAATTAAAGCATCTTTCCCTTTCATTATGTGAGGAACTGGATTCGTAATTTTGATTTGTATATGAATTTCAGACACTAAATCAAGTTAGTTCAGTCCCTCGGGAAGGTGTAGAAATTATTAACTTGACTGAAAATATGCCTCATCCTAGTGAAATCCTGGAATGCCGTGTGCAAGATTGTCCAGAATTGGTCAAAAAAGGTAAGTGTGTGTGTATTTAAGGTCGTCTGTATTCCTAATTTGGTATAATATAGAATTATAGAAATTTAGATTTAAATGGACCAGGTTTTTTCTAAAGAAATAAACATCTTATTAGTTCTGCTGAAAAATCTCATACTATATGTCAAATAATATAGTAAAATTACTCATGTGATATTATTATACTACTGTACTTTGTTGACCTTGTCTGAGATTTTCCATGAGTTCAAGAAAATTGATTTCTACCTTCTTGAGTGTCTATTGCTTAAACCAACCAATTTTTTGGGTATTCAAACATTTAATGAATAGGCAATACAAGTTTGAGGTACCATATCAAAACTGACCAAAAGTTGAAAGTTTGTGGAACTTTGGTAATTTCTTAGCAGAGCTCTTCCCTTTTGACATTAGTTATTAAAAAGAATTACTGTAGTTCCCATTCCCCTCTACACGAGCACTCCCTAATTTTGTCTCCTGTTTTGGGGACATATTTTAGATTTGGGTAAGATCACTAGTTTTAAAGAGCAGTTGTTTAATATGGCACAATTTGGAGCTATAAGGTTGATCCCATACAGACCTACTTTGCCTTCCAATCATACTACAGTACAACTCCTTCCTTGCAAACGTATTTCCCTCTCAGTGATAGATAGTGATAGGGCCTATAGTTTTTGTGGAAGCAGAAGGAGAAGTAGAAATCCAGGTAAAGGTTTTTGCAATTACAGAGGAAGTTAATGATGTTCTACCAGGAAATTCTGGTAAGAGCATTATAACACATTTCTATCCTTTAAGGGAGAGCCTTTGTCTAGATCGATGGGTTCATTCAGTGGTAATAGCAGTATACCAGATTCCTCTAAGTATAATGGAGGAACGGATGTCTTAGGTGTCTTCTCTCCTAGAATATGTCCTTCCTTAATAAGATGACAATGGATGAGGCACATATCAAATTGGATTCAGGTTGGATGTGCGATGTGAAAGTTTCATATATTAGAAGAGTCTGTCTTTACCAAAGGTATAGAGTTTAGACAGCTGCTCAGTGGCTTACCAAATATTTTTTTTGCCAAGCACTTTTTGAAGAAAGCCTGGTTTTTTCTGAGGGTTGCTGGAATTTAGGTCCTATGGTAGCTGGAGGTGAAATTCTAGTTTAAATGACTAATTTGGGTGTATATAGGTCAGATTTATATTGTTTATACTCTATGTATATAGAGTAGTTTTGTTGATTATAGGTTAGCTTGAAATTTGCAATTATTATGTCTACCGCACATAGAAATTGTTTATTTGATTTTCTCAATCAGGAATTATGTTGTGTTACAAAGGGAATAGAGAAAGTTCCTCTTGGCTATCAGTGGAAAAGAATTGTATTGTAAATTCAAGGTAACCCTCTGCAGATTGGTTTGTGCATTCAAGGTCAAGTCCATTTCCTTTTTAAGCTCTTTCCTTCACTTTTCTACCCTCATTTCAATACACAAAGTTCACCTAATTTACCTTGTATCCCAATTGATAAGCGATTTCCAAAGGTTTATATTATCAGGGCTGACTTTCTATATGAAGATTACCCTTGCTTAGATTGTTTACCTTGGAATACCACAGATGGTAAACATTACTATAACTGCCTTTTGGTCTTTGAGGGAAAGCAATTGAAATGAGGGAAACTGAGAACTGATTGTTCCTTTGAACTTCCTGATGGTCATATTGATTTCATCTGCAAGCTTGGAATGTTGACGTTATCTCTTGAAATCAAGAAATTATCTGTTTTCTTCAACTTCAATATACTAATGGCTTTAGTAAAGCAATGGCTTCGGAATGAGGAGACATTCTGCTCCTCAGGATTGTCAGAATTTTTGTTTGTTTTATGCTTACTGTAGTATTTTAAAGCTGTCTTTTCTGGAATTGTACACTGTAGATGCATTTTTATGGATAGGAATTGTCTTTGGGTGATCCTGATCTGTACTCTGTGTGTGTCTTGCCAGGGACAGTTTTTTTTTATAATGAGAATCTTGTAAAGAGTGCCTAGGCCTCACTGTTTCATATTTGCTGATTGGGTTAAATTTAAAAGCGTAAAGGGACGCTTACTTTTAGTTCAGAGAAAATCCAAACTAGATGAGGCCACCTGTTGAGATAATACCACTAGAGAGTTATTGGGGCCTTTGACTGGCTAGATAGTAGTACATTGGATTCCTCTCTGGTTACAGCTCATTTTTCCTTTGACTACACTACACTGAATAGCCTGGCCTATTCTTTACACATTCTCCTCTTTCCTCATACACCTAACAACACTAAGATAACCAAAAATTCTTTCACACAAGGTGTTATCTACTGTACTGAAATTGTTCAGTGGCTACTTCCACTTGGTAAGGTTAGAAGAGAATCTTTAGCTCTGGTAAGCAGCTCTTCTAGGACACTTCAAAATCAAACCATTGTTCTGTAATCTTAGGTAGTGCCATAGCCTCTGTGCCATAATATTCCACTGTCTTGAATTAGAGTTCTCTTGCTTGAGGGTGACTTCCTTATTTCCTTTCGTCACTTAGCTATTTTACCTGTTGGAACCCTTGGGCTTATAGCATCCCATGTTTCCAACTAGGGCTGTAGCTTAACTTGTAATAATGATAATAGGCTAGTTGATTATGAGGGGATGATGATGACAATGCAACCCCAGCCTTTGCCTTTGCTACAAACTAACAAGTTTAGTTTTGATAAGCATAAGCTTATTAGGAATTTAACATCATTAGCTTCTTTTGCAGAAGCTCCGATGATCTTTAAGTCTTCATTTCAGTATAATATTTCAGGCCTACCTGCCTTGTTTCAAACCGAAGCCTAACTCCTCAAGTGATAGCTAGTGATTCTGATGGTATACATCACCTCCAAGATTCAAGATCCTCTTGTAGAGACTCGATTCTTTTAATTACTTTGTACCTATATGCCGCTAAACACAAGCACTCCCACATTTATAGCTGCTCCTTTACATGCCTAGATTGCAAGGAAAATAGCCAAGATGGTAGCCTGGATCTGTATAGCCCTCATCTTGATAAAGTCTGTGCCATGAAGCAATCGCTTATCCCGTATGTGCTGAGATGGTATTGTAAATCTTGTATCACTCCTCTCAATGAAATGTTTAACTAATTCTCATTACCCTATGGATGGCAAGGCAAATCGTGGGGTTCCCTTAGGCCAAAATATTTTCTTTTTGACTAAATATGAAAGATTTGCTAAAACTGTTTGGTAAAAGAGAGCTTTGTTGAGAAAGTCATGTGAACCCCAGGTAACTGCCATATTGAAATAATTTCATTATTAAAATCACGTTTTTCCCTGGTTCGAATGTATATACATACAGTACATACATACATACACCAAGGCACTTCCCCCAATTTTGGGGGGTAGCTGACATCAAACAAATGAAACAAAAAAGGGGACCTCTCCTCTCTACGTTCCTCCCAGCGTGACAAGGAACTCAACCGAGTTCGGCTGGTACTGCTAGGGTGCCACAGCCCACCCTCCCTCGTTATCCACCACAGATGAAGCTTCATAACGCTGATTCCCCTACTGCTGCTACCTCGACTGTATATGGGTATCAATAATTTTTCTATTTTTACTTATTTCTTAGACCTCTTCCTTGATTTTTTTTATGCTGTATTCAGATTGTTTTGATATGGTCTATGTTTCAAGTACTGCTTGTTTTCGTATTTCATTTAATTTACATTCCTTAATTATATCATTCACAAGTAAAAAAACAAGCGTGTTAGTCTTAGCTGCTCGTTTTGATGTTGCCTAAATATTGGGAATATATAGTAGGCTTATAGTCTATATGATTTTACATGTTTTTATCCTTGGGGAAACATATTGCGGATGCAACCCATTCCCCTTATCATGGTGAGGCACGACTGTGTGTCTATGAGCATGATACCATGCTGGTGTTTCCCCGCAGGGGATTGATATAAGGGAAGAGAGGAAAGAATAGTTTTTTTTTTTTCAATTTCAAGAACTTTATTCTTTATACTGTATATTCAGTCTGACTCACAGAAAAGTTATTGAAATATATTATTATAATTCTTTTATTTTTGTACTGATAATTTAGGTATACAGTAATTTGGTTTACAGTATAAGACTTTACAAAGAGTTAGATTGTTCTTAAACCACCAATGAACTTTTCAGATTTTTTAGATCTGTTTCCTGGTCGAAATATTCATGGCGCCCCATTGTCGGTGTTAACATTGAGTCAGAAAACCGAGCATGACATGAGCGGATGGTCGGAAGAGATGGAAAATGAACGAGAAGAACTCATCAAGTATGTAAGTATCGAGTAGTTATTGAAGGTTTGTATTTTTTTCTATGTAGTTTCCAACTGTGTATGCATATTTTGGTCCCACAATGCTTTAGTCCAGGTATTTAGTGCATCATGTGTAAGCAGAGTGGATTGTGTTGTTTTCTGTGGATTGAATAAAAAGAGAATAATCTTACCATTACAATCACAAATAGCCTTTTGATACAGATTAGCTGGAAGGTGTGTATGTCCTGTAAAATTATGCTATAAAGATTCAAAGGCAGAAGTGAATATTCAAAATTCACAAGCTGCTAGACGTAACATACAAGAAATTGTAGTGTAGATGCAAAGTGATTTCTTGATATGGATTTGCAGTCAAAGCTTGTGGATAAAGAAGAGATTTAAGTTGTCTCTGATGAATCCCCAGGTTTTCACAGTAGAATTTTTGTAGTACCAAAGATATCAGGAGGGTGGAGGTAAGCATGTCCAAAACTTATATTCCCTCTACTCAGAACCATTTGGATCTAATTAAATGGTGGGACAACTGTCATTGTTTGGTTCTTGGCCTTTTACTGGAGATAGGTAGTAGGTTGGCCAGGGCACCAGCCACCCGTTGAAATACTACCACTAGAGAGTTATGGGGTCCTTTGACTGGCCAGACAGTACTACGTTGGATCCTTCTCTCTGGTTACGGTTCACTTTCCCTTTTCCTACTCATTACCGAATAGTCTGGCATAACCTTTACAGATTCTCCTCTGTCCTCATACACCTGACGACACTGAGATTAGCAAACAATTTTTCTTCACCCAAGGGGTTAACTACTGCACTGTAATTGTTCAGTGGCTACTTTCCTCTTGGTAAGGGTAGAAGAGACTCTTTAGCTATGGTAAGCAGCTCTTCTAGGAGAAGGACACACCAAAATCAAATCATTGTTCTCTAGTCATGGGTAGTGCTATAGCCTCTGTCTTCCACTGTCTTGGATCAGAGTTTTCTTGCTTGAGGGTACACTCGGGCACACTGTTCTATCTAATTTCTCTTTCTCTTGTTTTGTTAAAGTTTTTATAGTTGATATTTGAAATATTTATTTTATTGTTTTTAATTTTCTTAAAATATTTGATTTTTCCTTGTTTCCTTTCCTCACTAAGCTATTTTCCCTGTTGGGGCCCCTGGGCTTATAGCATCCTGCTTTTCCAACTGGGGTTGTACCTTAGCAAGTAATGATAATAATGATAATAAAGGCTCAAGACCTTTTCCTCTTCAATTATGCTTCTTAGGAAGGGTGGGGAACTACTATGGATTATCCTTGCCATATAGGCATCTGCACTAATGTAGAGTCTTTCCTTTACATAAACTGTCTTGAGATTTTGGCACAGTTCAAGGCAATTCAATCTCAGGAACCACTGGAGTAGGGAAATACATTGCAGAACCTATGGTAAATATTTCATTGTCATGGAAATGCATCATCAGATCACTGAAGAGTTGATAATAAAAGTTTAGTATTTCAATATTTACATATGGTTTTCTTGTTTTCAAGTTCTACTTCAAATATAAAGCATACTCGAGCTGATATGGTTTTTCAAAGAGTACCACAGATGGTATGCCAAGTTATAACATACAGGGGGAAGGCAATATGAATAAGGTTTAGTGGAAATTATTTCAAATATTTGATGATGTACGTTGAAAATCTAACATAAAATCTTTGGGCACTAATCGAATACTTAGACCAAACAGTATAATGATCCTCTTTAAATTCAAAAAGTTGCGAAGATTTTCATAATTATGTAGAACACTGATGTAAGTGGTTGTAGTAATATTAGGAAGCATAAATCTATTCAAATTTATACATGACTTATAGAATATATTGAGCCTAGTTCTTGACTGTGTATCTAGATACTGAAAATCCAATAAGATCTAGTCGTACACAACATTTGGATACTGTATTTATCTTACAGTATAAAGCATAGAGGTTTTAAAAAATCGGAAAAACTGTTGAAAGCTGAAGACTATACCTATCTGTCATCCTTCAACATAAAATATTTTTAAATCTTCACCAAATGCAAATTGCATCAAGTGAAAAAATTAACTGACAAGTAGTCTAACTGGCAATGGGTTACAAGAGAATAATGTTTCGACCCATTTTGATTTTTGAACTTATAATTTCATTCAAATATATTTACAAATGTCAAAACTTTTCTTTTTCAGTTTGTTCAGGCTGCGGATGAAATTTGCTCCAAGTTGAAGGCTGAAGGTTATTGGGCAGATTTTATTGACCCTACTTCAGGAAGGCCTTTTCATGGTCCCTACACCAATGCAACTCTCTTTGAAACCGATGAGCGATACCGACATATGGGCTTCTGCATTGAAGATCTTGGTTGTTGCAAAGTTGTTTCTCATAGACTCTGGGGTACACATGTATTTGTGGGTAAGTATGCTGGATTTTTTACTGCAATAACCTTAATTAAATTGGATGTTTTAGATGTGATGAATAAGCATAATCTGCATTCGGGTACACCATAAAGAAAAAGGTAGAAGGGTGGTGGAGATGCTGGCATGTGTGAAAATATGTTGACAGATTAGGTATAAAGATGCAGGAATAATAATAGTTGGTAGTTACATTGGGAAATACAGTATGATTATTTCATTGAATTTACCCGAGGTTTGTATGCTATTCTCCAAAGGGAAGGAATAGATTTGACAATTTCAACTTTACAAGAATTTTCTCTTTCGTATGAAAGCACTTTTCTTCCCGAAAGAAAGGGGAGCCGCTGTAAAGATTAAGCTTAAGCACAACCATTTGTTCCTATGTACTGTATATACAAACCTCTCCGCCTCTAAATAGGGAGATTGTTTTTGGCACAAGCTGGAACGGCTGTTAGATTCATTAATGAGGCAGTTAATGACAGGTGATGCACATAGGAGAGAAGGCACACTTCACCACCTGTCAGAAGAGCCTCCCTTTGAATTTCATCCACTACGAGTAGGCTAGTCATTTCATTGCTGCTTTATCCAAATTTTTTTATTTTCTTTTTCTTACTGGAAGTAAATACTGGCTAATTGCTCTTGCAATTGACGTGAAGCAAAAGATTCATACTTGCCAGGGAAATGGTGGATGTTGTAATCTGTTATTGAGGAAATCATCTGATCTGCACTCTGTGTGTATCATGCAGGGGAAATGATTGTTTGCATGTGCTGTGTGTAGGACAGGACCTCCTGTGCAATGGCAGGTGTATGACCTAAGGGGAAGAAGAGAGCTGAGCTTTATTCTAGGTCTACCTTGACAATACCAAAGCAGACATTGAAGAAGTTTTTCGCTTCTGTTTCCTTAGTGGGTGCGTCTGCTGACGCCCCCTGTGCATACGCCCCATGCTCTGTCCCTGGGGAGTATGCTTAAGGAGTAAGGAATCTTCGGATATACATCGGGAAGCCTTTTCAGACTGTGGTGGCGTGTGGGGTTCCCTCAGAGTTTGCCGCATCCCATTTGAGGATGGAGGCTCTTCACCTGTTTCCGTGCAGACTACTGACGAGGAGTTTGACCTAAGGAAGGTTTGAGCTTCCCTATGTCTTTTCAGGTAGACCCTCCATGACTTTGTTGAGAAAGCTGGTAGCTTCTCCCCAATGCTGGTGTCTCCCTTTGTGTTGGCAGTGGTAAAATGTAGGGTTGTGTCCCCTGTGGTACCCCCAAGCCCAAAAGTCTAACAGTGATTTGTTCCAACACAAATACTTACCTCGAACTACTTTCTTAGGAGTTACCTGTAATCTCCTCTCTACCGACCAGAGTTTTGTGTAGTATACCCTACACCCGTTTTCTATGGAGGGCTAACCCGGGAGTAAGAGAACGTGCCCCGAGGGTAGCCTTGAGCTAGGTCGGCGTCAGCTTGGGTCCCGTTAGCCAGTAAGTTCTCTGGTCGCGACGTGATACCATCACGTCCCTCTCGTCTCTTACGACCCTTTGTGTCCGACTCGTGTGTCCCGCGTGGTTACCGCGTGGTATCTCTGTGCTTATCCCTTGTGTTCTTGCGTGTTCACTGCCCTTCCTTGTGCTTTCCAAGTGTATTCCTTGTTGATTCCCTTCGTTCCTGTGCCTTGTGGTTGTGTGCGATGGAGCAGATCCGCCGTTGTCCTGGGCCTAGAGCCGGAAAGTCGTGTGGAGCGTTCCTTTCCAAGCCCGAAGTAGACCCTCACTCCCTTTGCTCTTCCTGTAGGGGCAGGTTGTGCTCGCCATCGGATACGTGCATTGAGTGTGTTAGTTGGAGTGAGATTCAGTGGGTGCGTTACGGCACTAAGAAGAAGAAGTTGTCGAAACGTTCGCCCAGGAAATCTAGCATCTCTTCGCCGTTACCGTCACCCAGTGGACGGTCCGACGGGGCTTCTGTCTCGACTTCCCCTACCCAGAGTAGGGGACGAGGTAAGTCCGTTGCGGGGAAAGAGCCGAGGGCCCTTCCCCATGAGTCTTATGTGTGTGAAGTGGGGGTTTCTGGGTCTTCTCAGGCTAGTGGGGGGCCTGGTAGTGCTGTGTCTGGGGGTTCTGGAGACTCTGCCCTTGTGCTTGGGGGGCACGTTTCCTCCGACGACCCCTTGTGGTGTAGTAATGTTGTGCCTGTTTCTTCGCCCGCTTCGTGGGCCTGTGTTTCAGGTTCTTCAGCAGCTGGTGACGCCCAGGGTAAGTTGGACTCCACGGTAAGTGAGCCCTTCGGGTGGAGGCTCCCTAAAACGCCAGGTAGGTCCCCAATGCGGATGGAAGAGGGGCTGGATACCTGGTTCCCTAGTGTAGTGCGCCAAACCTCTTTTCCAGCTCCTCTGACGGCGGTTCCAGAGACCTTCCTACAACCCTCGACCTCTGGTACGCAGCAGGTCGCGAAGCCCTCCGTAGCCCCCGCTTCTGCCCGTCGTTCGGGTGGTACAGTTTCGTCGGGCTCTTCAGATGGTGGGGCTTCATTCTCTTCAGAAGAGGAAATGAGGAGGAGACATCGGCGACGGAGGGAGCGGTCCAGGAGCAGGCGTTCCCGCTCAAGATCCCGTTCGAGGTTCAGTAGAAAACGGTCCCGCTCTCTACGGAGGAAGTACAGGAGGAGTAGGTCCCCCGAAGGTGATTGGGTCTTCGTTCCCCGTAAGTCTGAGTTGCAGCATTCCCCGGACCGGCAGTCCAGGGATTTATCGCCGCGAAGGCCTTCCTCCAGACGCAGATATGACCCTCGCAGGGAGAAATGCGAGAAGGCCGCGAAGCGTCCGGTTCACCCCGCCCAGCGGGGGAAACCGTGCTTCCGTACGGGCAGCCTGGCCGAATCAGCACAGCTGGTTCGGCCCTCGGATTTAAAGGAACGGTTCCCTCCGTCGGGTCAGCCCACGGGATCCGCGTCCTTGTCCCCCAGAGAGAATACACGAACGGTAGTCCTCGCCGGCACGGCGATGCCAGTTCTGACCCCCGAACCTGGTGCGGAGGTTCCCGCCGGGGAAGACCGGTACCACTGCAGGGGAGTGCCTGTTGTTCCAGAACCGAAGCGCCCGGTGGGAGTGCCCGGTGACCCGGCTCCTCGGGATCAGGCGGAAGGTACTGCTGACGGTAGAGAAGGTTCCCCGACCGAGGACTCGGCCTATCGGAAGGTTATAGGCCTGATTCGAAGGCATCATCGGATTGAGGAACCGGTCCCAACCGATGAGGACTACTGGAGGTCCAGCCTGACCCGCTTGATGTAGGCACCCGTCCAACAGAAAACCTCCTTGGCCCTGCCTGTGGCCCGAGATCTCGTCCTGGGACGGGCTCATGTTGATAGTTGTGGCAGGCAATGCCGAAGCTCCCAAAACGCAGAGCTCCTCGAAGTTGCTCCAAGGGCTCAAGACACAGAGTAGGTTCTATGTGCCAGAGGGACAACGACCGGGAGCCTGCAAAGTGGAGCCTGACCTCGACGTTCTAGGACAGGGTGCCCCGGAGGACAGAGCCTCTTCAGCCCCGATTTGCTTTTCGCAGTCGGAGGCTGCGATGATGGAGGAGATGTCGAAAGACTTGGTGCACGTCTCCTCTTGGTTGGACTGGTGGGCTTCCACACTGGTAGGTGTTCAAGCCACATATGACTTAACGGACCCGGAGCAGCAAAACCTCCTGAGGGAGCTTATCATCTCCGGGGGCAAGACCCTGAAGTTCCTTACGTATCAGTCCCTTGCCCTTTCAGCGAATTGGGTTCTTCGCAAAAGGGACACTATTCTGGCGAAGCTTCCGGTCCCAGACAGGGAGGCGAGGGCCATGAGGAGCCTTCCTGTGTGGGGTGACTCCTTGTTCCCCTTGAAAGAGCTAGAAGAGATTATGGAGAAGGTGGCTAAACGAAAGGAAGTGAACGCTCCCAGGCCCCAACCGGTAAGGAGGCCCTCCTACAAGAGATCAGCATCAGACGGGCCCTCTACTTCTCAGGCCCCGCCTAACCTGACGAGGAGAGAAGCCCCTTCCTCCTTGTGGGCTTCAGCACCACAGCCCCCCCGTAGAGGAGCTCCAGCAGCGTCTGCCTCGTTTAGAACAGGGTATTCTGCCTCCAGGAGAGGCCGTTCAGGCCGCTCCTCCAGGAGGAGGTAGAGTGGGAGGCCCCATACTCCTGCCCAAGCCTCAGATTGGGGGATGCCTCAGACTGCATTGGCAAGCATAGAAGGCTCACGGAGCAGAGCCCTGGACAGTATCCGTACTGAAGGAGGGGTACAGGCTACCGTTCTTAACGGAACCCCTGCCTCTAATTCCGGCCAGCCTGTCGGAGTGGCTGGCACCCAAGGACCCGTTGAAGAGGGCGGCCCTTCAAGAAGAGGTGTCCACGATGTTGGAGAAGGGCGCCATGGAGGAGGTCCTGCACCCGGGACCAGGTTTCTACAGCCGACTGTTCCTGGTAAAAAAGGCGACGGGGGGGTGGAGACCGGTGATAGACCTGTCAGCTCTCAACAAGTTTGTGCGAAAGACATATTTCAAAATGGACACTCCGAAGTCGGTCTTGCTGTCCTTGAGGGAGAAAGACTACATGATGACCATAGACCTCAAGGACGCATACTTCCATATCCCGGTCCACCCCTCAAGCCGGAAGTTTCTCCGGGTGAAATGGGGTACCCAGATCCTGCAATTCAAGACCCTCTGCTTCGGGTTGTCGACAGCTCCCCAGGTATTCACGAGAGTCTTCACGACAGTCTCGGTGTGGGCTCACGAGCGAGGTATTCGCCTCATCCGGTACCTGGACGACTGGTTGCCTCTTTCCTCCTCAGAGGACGTTTTGAAGGAGCAGGGTATAAAACTTCTCCAGTTTTGCAAGGGTCTGGGTATCATGATCAACCCAGAAAAATCGAACCTATCTCCCTCCACCAGAATGACCTATTTGGGGATGACACTGGATTCCCTACTAGTGAAAACTTTTCCGTCAGAGGAGCGGGTAAGCAATCTAATGAAGATCCTTCTCCCTTTCCTGTCGGGGCAACCCAGGAGGGCGGAGGACTGGCAAAGGCTAATAGGTCATCTGGTGTCATTGGAGAAACTGGTTCCCCAGGGGAGACTCAGACTCAGGGCCGTCCAATGGAACCTGAAGAACTTCTGGAACCAACTGGACTCGCCCCAGAAATTAATTCCAGTCCTGCCAAACACAATACCTTCCTGGAATGGTTGCATTGCCGGTCGAACACGCTCAAGGGGATGCCCTTCGCGACCGAGCCTCCCGAGATGCTCCTATTCACAGACGCCTCCAACCAGGGATGGGGAGCCCATCTCCTCAACGGGACGGCGAGAGGAACCTGGATGGACGGGGAGAAAGGCCTACACATCAATGTCCTAGAGTTGAAGGCAGTCCAAAAAGCTTGCCTACACTTCATCGATCTACTAAGGGGAAACACTGTGGCGTTGATGTGCGACAACGCCACAGTGGTAGCGTACATAAAGAAGCAAGGAGGCCTAAAATCAAGGGAGTTGTGCGATATCGCCCTAGAGATCCTGGATTGGGCGGAGGCGAACCAAATAGTATTATTGGCAAGGTTCATCCCCGGGAAAAAGAACGTCCTAGCCGACGGTCTCAGCAGGATGGGTCAGATAGTAGGAACAGAGTGGTCCCTCCTCCCAGAAGTAGCCAGGCTCATCATTCAACGGTGGGGTTCCCCGGTGATGGACCTCTTTGCAACCAAGCTGAACGCACAACTCCCTGTGTATTGTTCTCCTGTCCCAGACCCAAAGGCAGCCTTGGAGGATGCTTTTCAGCACAAGTGGGACAACCTAGCCGTGTACGCTTTTCCCCCCTTCACGTTGATCAGGCAAGTGCTCAACAGAGTAAGGGCTGCCCGGAACTTAAGGATGACTTTGGTAGCGCCCTGGTGGCCGGAGAGAGAGTGGTTCGCAGACCTAAAAGACTTGACAAGCCATCCTCCGTGGCCACTCCCCGACAGGCCAGATCTTCTACAACAGCCACACTTTCTCAGGTTCCACGACAACCCACAGTCTCTACGCCTTCACGCCTGGAAACTATGGAGCGCCTCCTGAGGAAGGAAGGATATTCGTCAGGAACGGCTAAGAGGATGTCGCGATACCTGAGAAGGTCGTCGGCAGCGGTCTACCAAGCGAAATGGGCCTCTTTCACGAAGTGGTGCTCTTCGAAGAGCATCAAACCCCTTAAAGCCTCAGTCCCAGATATCGCAGACTTTCTAGTATATCTCAGAGACGAGATAGGGATGTCAATCCCAGCTATAAAAGGAGTACGAGCAGCCTTGGGTCAAGTCTTCCTTCTGAAGGGCATCGACCTGGGCTCCTCTAGACACATCTCTATGCTTGTCAGGAGTTTTGAACAGTCCTACTCCCCTCAAACTGTTAGGGTGCCTCAGTGGGACTTGGCTAGGGTCCTGAAGATGTTAAGTAGCCCCCCGTTCGAACCAATGAAGGATATTGTTGACAGGGATCTCACTCTCAAGACGGTCTTTTTGTTGGCCTTGGCCTCTGTGAAAAGGGTAGGTGAGATCCATGGGCTGTCTTATGACGTCTCATTCGAAGGGGTGGAGAGAGATCTCTTTCAAGTTCGTCCCTTCGTTCGTGGCGAAAACCCAGAACCCAGCAGTCTGGGATCCTAAATTCGAGGGGTTCTCTCTGCCAGCTATTCCTAGGACTGGGAATCCTGAGGATTTGAGGTTATGCCCTGTCCGTGCCATTAGGAAATACCTTGAGAGGACTGCACATCTCCGGCCGGGCATCAAGAGCCTTTTCGTCTCCACAGGTGTTACAAAGAAGCAGGTATCGAAGAATACCATATCCTTTTGGTTGAGACAAGTTATTGCCATGGCCTACAAGGAGGGACTAGCCTTGCCAGGTACTCCCAAGCCCCATGACATCAGAGGTCTTAGCACTTCCTTAGCCTTTGAGAAGAACATGGCAGTGGGCCAGATCCTTCGGGCGGGCACCTGGTCGAACCAGTCGACCTTTACTGCCCATTACTTCAAGGATTACTCAAGAAGGTCCTTAGATGGGTTCTCCATTGGGACAGTCATCTCCGCGCTCCAAGTGATTTAATGGTGAAGCCCCAGGCACAATCGTGGATAGCAAAACCAGGAGACACAGGTTCGTTCCTTTTCACCCTAATCCCCGTTTCCTATCCCTATCAGAGATAACCACACTTATGTAACCAATGAAGAACACGTCTCTGCAACTTTGTTACTGGACTCAACATCAGAAGATTTTTCAAAGGGTGAGTACTTAGACACTAACGTGAGTTCTTTGTGTAGTTTACCCTACCGTTCGTTTCCCAGTTTTTAAGAACCTAGTTCATATCTAGGATACTTGGCGTCCGCTTTGCTGGGTCTGAAGGTCAGGAAGCCACTCCCACCTCCTAAAGTGTAAGTCTCCTAAGAAAGTAGTTCGAGGTAAGTATTTGTGTTGGAACAAATCAAAAATTTTTAGTAATTTTTATTTTTCCTAACATACTTACCGAGAACTACTTTCGGGTAATGGCCCTCCCTACCTTCCCCGAGTGCCTTTCTGGCCTTGCAGGGACTTGTCGCAACATCCGAGGAACTTACTGGCTAACGGGACCCAAGCTGACGCCGACCTAGCTCAAGGCACGTTCTCTTACTCCCGGGTTAGCCCTCCATAGAAAACCGGTGTAGGGTATACTACACAAAACTCTGGTCGGTAGAGAGGAGATTACAGGTAA
The DNA here is from genome assembly GCF_036898095.1 of Palaemon carinicauda. NCBI lineage: Eukaryota > Metazoa > Arthropoda > Malacostraca > Decapoda > Palaemonidae > Palaemon > Palaemon carinicauda. Next base: position 3,570,913 of record NC_090732.1, on the reverse strand, counting down.
CTCCTAAGAAAGTAGTTCTCGGTAAGTATGTTAGGAAAAATAAAAATTACTTAAAATTTTTGATTTTGTTATGCTCAAGATCACCAGAAGTTTGATAGATCTTGCTAAAATTATGACGGTGTAAATTATGGGGAAGGAAGTTGAACCCTAACAAAACTCAGAAGTATGATTGTAAGTCAAGGACAGTGGCTCCTCAACATCCAGATCCTTTATTGACAATGTCTTTAACCTTTTCACTATGCAGCAGTGGATCTGCCCTCAGTAGCCATATACAGCATTTATCACCATCGGATATACAGTACATGCTTACTTACTCTATAATAACCAACATTTCCATGTTTAGTTGTTTTGCTGCTGATTGCAGAATAAACTTTTCATAAGTTTGCTTTATTTTCTATTGTGTTTCACTCTAAACAACTAAGAAATTATTTCTATTCATTATGAAGTGATCATAAAATAATTTTTCAGAATTTTTATATTATTTTACTCGATATAATAGTAAAGCACTGTGATTTTGTGTAGAATAAACTTTTATATTAATTGTGATATTGATTATATGATTGCATAATGATTCCACGATAGATACCCAGCAAAAGATATAAAATTGCTCATTGATAACGGACCTTACGTTAAACAACAATGTAAAGAAAATGTAGGTTTGTTTCCTTTGACACAAGAAGTCTACTATAATGCATAATTGTAAGGTATACATATGATAAACAAAAAGCTTTTCTTCCTATGACAAAAGAAACCTATTTCTGCCCAAGAGACCGACCTAATATAGATTTAAGTTCATTAGACAAGTAAAATTTCGTAATTCTGGTTTTTGGTATGAAATACACAGTTCACACTTGCATAACAAATGCTGCATAAAATATCAATAAATGGAAATATGACAGTAGGCTAACTTTTAGTCGTGAAAACGATGAACAATACTAATATGAGATACTTTATATACTATATATCTAAGACATGAAAATATTATTTTGTGGAAATGATTATTGAGAGAATAAAGAATTTGTTGAGAAAATAAGGAATGAAATAAGAATAAATAAATCTCATGTTTACAGCTATTGAGGTTAAAAATGTGATCAGTGATATGATATTGATGAAATATCCTAAGATACAAGTAAATGATCTAGGAATTCAGAAATTTATAAAGGAATAAGGGAAAGATTATATATAGTATAGAGATGATTTGGTGTGATTTTAGATATGAGGGATGGCATTTGACCAAACTACTTACAACAACTTGCATAATTGGTCTTTTAGGTGGCGTTGTAGGTAGGAGTTAGAGAGCGAGTACCAGGGTGGAGGGGAAGAACGACACAGCTACGTTTACTTTAGAGAATGCTTTCTTTGTGATTTGAACAGATATGCCAAAGTAGAAATACACTAAAATAGCCCATACATAATCATAAATAAAGACTAGGTTTGCATGTTTTTCATTTGGTGGTGGGTTGAGGTGTAAGCATCCCTACGTTTCTGAGCTTGGTGGTTGTCAGGGGCGTTAGAGTAATCCCTCACGTAGGTATCATGTCATTGGCTAAAGAGATTGGTGTGATTCTACATACTAACATAAAAACACATCAAAATAGCCCTCACACAATCAAGAAGAAAGGCTAGAATCCCAAAGTCATCGTTGGTTGGCTGAAGAAAGGAAGAGGGGGCTAATATCAGGGAAGGGAGAAGCTTTTTCAGTGATTATCCTAGGTGTAATATAAGACCACATGCTGTGCTCTTTTGTAGGCTATATTAGTGATTTTAACTTCCATATGGTTTATATTTATATAAAAGGGATTTTGACGAAGGGAAAATCTATTTCTGGGCGAGAGACCTGTGCCGCCCAGTGAAATGCTCCTTTATCATCATTTCTAAGGTATAATAACTGCTATATATTACCAGAGAAAAAGTGCATAGGAATGCCAGGGATAAACCCAGCTCGCTCACCTATATTAGGTGTCGGTATATAGTAACTGGGGCGTGAAAACCACTATCAGAGGTCTCGTGCCATTTAGATATCTCCTCTTCAAATATCCCCGTTACTATGAGGTGCCGTTCTACATCCACTACTGATTGCTACTACCACTACCTCCACCCACGCCAACTACGTCACTCCTTTCATAGCATCTTCGGCGTTTACCCGTGCGTTCCTTTGCTTTGTGATTTTGGTTCTTTTGAGTGCTTTTATGCACGAGATGTCGGACGGTCAAGCTTCCTCATCCAAGTTAAGTACTAGAACTATGAGTTTTGAGTTTCTGGAGGTAGCGATGCCTTTATTTTTTTTGTTATTAGTGTCAACGAGTTTTCTCGGAGTCGGAGGTTCCGCTCCACGGCAGCCATGTTGGGTTTTGCTACCTCCGCATCTTGTTCTTGACGTATTGCAATTGGTCCCCCATACTAATTGTAATTCGTTTTGAACCTCATCGCGCTTGCTCTTTGCCAATTCACATTATGCAATGCTTTATATTCAGCCTTAATCGCTATATCATTGATATTGGAACGTTTATTTTAGGTTATGGGCTTCCTTGGCTACCCTTCTAGGCCGAGTACCTTGAAGGTTTTTTCGTCACCGTGTCATGGTGTCTTATTATTCTAGGATTTATTTGCTCTTATTCATTACTACCACCTTTAGATAAGAGTTAGGTCCTGTTTTTTAGTTTGAGAGGGACGTCAACGTTTGTAATACTGGGCATGTTTTGACATTCAGCAGACGTATTCGTTGCAAAGGGTAAAGTTAGCTATATAAAACTAATTTGTTCCGTAACAGAAATACAAACCACGCTATTTACAGAGGGTTTACTTTTTAGCGCAGCTGAAATGGCGAGCCATTAGAATTTAACGAGGGTGTATTACCCCCGCGCTAGTTAGCGGGGGGGTAGGGGAGTGGTAGTTAGCTACCCCTCCCCCCCTCACACACAGATGAATGCTCACTTTCACTTATGGCTCGGACTGTGACAGACGTCTCTGTCTTGGTCCTCTCTTGGCAGCCATTGTTTGTTTTGTCTTTACTTAATCGCTTACTTTTCATTTACTCAATATATATGTAAACATGTTTTCATGTTTGTATATATATTTGAGTATAGAAATCAGTAAGTTTCCTTTTCAGAATTGTGTGTGTAGTGTACGATATCTACGTGGAGTCCTCGGCAGTTAGGCCTCCACGGCGTAATTTTATGGGTGGCGATCGAGTTTGACTTATGTCTTTCTCTCTCTCTCTCTCTTGAGGTCGTTCACCCTTTTACTACGTGTTACTACGCCCTTGTAGCTTCCTTTCCGTGTGGAGGGGTTGCTACGCCGTACGTTTGTCTCAATTAGTTTATGAATCTAATTGTAGTTTTTTTTTTTTTTCAGCTTGTAGAACGATTCCTTTCGGGGTTTTCGTTCTTTCTTTAGTGTTCATTCATTTTTAAATTACATAATTACATAGTTACATAATTATAATTGTTATAATTCTGTTTTGGTTACAGCTCTCCTTCCGTGAGTGTAAGTGGTTGTGAGGGCACGTGCCTGTTGTGTAATTCTTGTTTACTTTCCCTCGGGATTCCTCTTCGGAGCCTTCCCGGGGGAATGAATGTGTACTAATGTTATTTGTTTTATTTTTTTTACAGTTACCGATCTAGTTCGTTTCTGTAATATGGCAACGGTGTGAGCTGTCTTGTTGAGTCCTGGGGATTCGGCTGTTGCTGCCTCCCCCCTTGTATTTTCGTCAGGGGCGTGTCTCCTTCTACTGGAAGTACTCCCGTGACGACGGACAGCTCTCCAGTTCATTTTAGAACTCTCAGGAGGCTTGCCTCCTTGGGCGGGTAACTTTCCTTCCGAGGGAAGTTTTTCCTGTCCAGGCTTGAGTTTTTCCCCCTTTGGGGGGTTCTTCTCTTGCCTTTTTTTCGTGCGACTATGCTCTTGGTGCTGAGCGATCACACCTGCAGTTTCGCTCAAGGGGCTGGGCAACTGCAGGAGCCCCTCTTCGGAGGATTGCTCCTTTTAGGTCACTGGCTGACCAGTCTCTTCTACGAAGTGTTTCTCTTTCGTTCGCGAGAGAGTACACTCATAGAGACTCCTCTTCGGAGGATTCTTCTGTTGCTGTTGCTGTTGGCCTCCCTCGCCGTAAGGCCCACTGTCCGCCTCGTCGTAAGGGCCTCTCATCTCCCTATAAGGGTGCTTGAGGCGCCTTTTTGAATCTCCGTTTGCAGCCTACAACTCCTTTTTCTTGATCTTCCGCCTTGGTGCAGATGGACAGCAGTCTGATCTCGTCTTCCGACGGGCAACGGTCTTCCCGACGGACAACGGTCTTCCTGACGGACAGCGGTCTTCCGACGGACATCAGTCTCCCGGCGGACAACGATCCCTTCGGGGCAAAGGGTTGCCTCCCACGGGGGTTCTTCCCTTGCGTGTCAGGGTTCCCCTGCGCGCCCTTCTGCTGTGTTCTCTCCTGCTCCTGCTCAGTGTTAGTGCACAGGCGCTCTCCTGCTCATCAGCGCTCTCCTGTTCGTCAGCCCTTTCATGATGATCATCCCTGCTGTTCCTGTTGGTTCCTGTTACGCTCCCTGTGCGCCCACGTTCGCCCTCGCGATCTAGAACTTCGGTTCAGGTCGGGGTCAAGGACTCTTCTTCTATGCGCAGGCTTCCACGCGTAGCCTTCTGCTCGTCAGCGATCATCAGCTTGCCAGCGATCACCTGTCTCTCGGCGATCTCCGGATCGCCCGCGTGTGTTACAGCCGGCACGCAAACGTTCTCCAACACTTCTGAAGGAACATGGTTCGCCAGCTACTAGCTCACCTGCGCATGCTGCTCACCATCGCGCGATCACCTACCTGCGGATGCTGCTCGCCATCGCGCGACCCTCAACTGCGGATGCTGATCCTGATCGCCATCGCGCGACCCTCAACTGCGGATGCTGATCGCCATCGCGCGACCCTCAACTGCGGATGCTGATCGCCCTCGCGCGACCGCCCACCTGCGGATGCTGATCGCCCTCGCGCGACCGCCCACCTGCGGATGCTGATCGCCCTCGCGCGACCGCCCACCTGCGGATGCTGATCGCCCACCTGCGGATGCTGATCGCCCTCGCGCGACCGCCCACCTGCGGATGCTGATCGCCCTCGCGCGACCGCCCACCTGCGGATGCTGATCGCCCTCGCGCGACCGCCCACCTGCGGATGCTGATCGCCCTCGCGCGACCGCCCACCTGCGGATGCTGATCGCCCTCGCGCGACCGCCCACCTGCGGATGCTGATCGCCCTCGCGCGACCGCCCACCTGCGGATGCTGATCGCCCTCGCGCGACCGCCCACCTGCGGATGCTGATCGCCCTCGCGCGACCGCCCACCTGCGGATGCTGATCGCCCTCGCGCGACCGCCCACCTGCGGATGCTGATCGCCCTCGCGCGACCGCCCACCTGCGGATGCTGATCGCCCTCGCGCGACCGCCCACCTGCGGATGCTGATCGCCCTCGCGCGACCGCCCACCTGCGGATGCTGATCGCCCTCGCGCGACCGCCCACCTGCGGATGCTGATCGCCCTCGCGCGACCGCCCACCTGCGGATGCTGATCGCCCTCGCGCGACCGCCCACCTGCGGATGCTGATCGCCCTCGCGCGACCGCCCACCTGCGGATGCTGATCGCCCTCGCGCGACCGCCCACCTGCGGATGCTGATCGCCCTCGCGCGACCGCCCACCTGCGGATGCTGATCGCCCTCGCGCGACCGCCCACCTGCGGATGCTGATCGCCCTCGCGCGACCCTGTGCATGCTGATCGCCATCGCGCGATCGCCTACCCTGCGGATGCTGCTCGCCTACCCTGCGGATGCTGCTCGCCTACCCTGCGGATGCTGCTCGCCTACCCTGCGGATGCTGCTCGCCATCGCGCGACCCTCAACTGCGGATGCTGATCGCCATCGCGCGACCCTGGCATGCTGATCGCCATCGCGCGACCCTGCGCATGCTGATCGCCATCGCGCGACCCTGCGCATGCTGATCGCCATCGCGCGACCCTGCGCATGCTGATCGCCATCGCGCGACCCTGCGCATGCTGATCGCCATCGCGCGACCCTGCGCATGCTGATCGCCATCGCGCGACCCTGCGCATGCTGATCGCCATCGCGCGACCCTGCGCATGCTGATCGCCATCGCGCGACCCTGCGCATGCTGATCGCCATCGCGCGACCCTGCGCATGCTGATCGCCATCGCGCGACCCTGCGCATGCTGATCGCCATCGCGCGACCCTGCGCATGCTGATCGCCATCGCGCGACCCTGCGCATGCTGATCGCCATCGCGCGACCCTGCGCATGCTGATCGCCATCGCGCGACCCTGCGCATGCTGATCGCCATCGCGCGACCCTGCGCATGCTGATCGCCATCGCGCGACCCTGCGCATGCTGATCGCCATCGCGCGACCCTGCGCATGCTGATCGCCATCGCGCGACCCTGCGCATGCTGATCGCCATCGCGCGACCCTGCGCATGCTGATCGCCATCGCGCGACCCTGCGCATGCTGATCGCCATCGCGCGACCCTGCGCATGCTGATCGCCATCGCGCGACCCTGCGCATGCTGATCGCCATCGCGCGACCCTGCGCATGCTGATCGCGATCGCGCGACCCTGCGCATGCTGATCGCCATCGCGCGACCCTGCGCATGCTGATCGCCATCGCGCGACCCTGCGCATGCTGATCGCCATCGCGCGACCCTGCGCATGCTGATCGCCATCGCGCGACCCTGCGCATGCTGATCGCCATCGCGCGACCCTGCGCATGCTGCTCGCGATCGCGCGACCCTGCGCATGCTGCTCGCGATCGCGCGACCCTGCGCATGCTGCTCGCGATCGCGCGACCCTGCGCATGCTGCTCGCGATCGCGCGACCCTGCGCATGCTGCTCGCGATCGCGCGACCCTGCGCATGCTGCTCGCGATCGCGCGACCCTGCGCATGCTGCTCGCGATCGCGCGACCCTGCGCATGCTGCTCGCGATCGCGCGACCCTGCGCATGCTGCTCGCGATCGCGCGACCCTGCGCATGCTGCTCGCGATCGCGCGACCCTGCGCATGCTGCTCGCGATCGCGCGACCCTGCGCATGCTGCTCGCGATCGCGCGACCCTGCGCATGCTGCTCGCGATCGCCCACCTGCGCATGCTGCTCGCGATCGCCCACCTGCGCATGCTGCTCGCGATCGCCCACCTGCGCATGCTGCTCGACCATCGCGTCGGCATGATACAACGCGCCATCGCCAACCTGCGCGTTAGCGCTCACCAGCTCACCACCGATCGCCTGTTGATCCATATCGCCAGCGGTCTTTCTCGCCCACGCGGCAGCGCGTTTCCTCGCCATTGCGCTAACGCTTGCGTTCGCCGCCTCGGACTCGCGCTCATTCACCTGCCCACCCTCATGACCGCTCGCCCTCACGACCGCTCGCCCACGCGACCGCTCGCCTGCGCGCCCGCGCGCCCGCGCAACCGTTCGCCTGCACGACCGCTTGCCTGTGCGCCCGCGCGATCATTCGCCTGCGCGCCCACACGCCCACGTGCCTGCACGTCTACGCTCATGCGCGTCCGCGCCCATGCTCTCCAATGTTCGCCCGCGTGCGAACCAACGGTTTTCCATCGCGCGGACGGATGGTGTTCCGTCGCGCGAACCGACGGTGTTCCGTCTCGCAAACCGACGGTGTTCCGTCTCGCGAACCGACGGTGTTCCGTCTCGCGAACCGACGGTGTTCCGTCGCGCGAACCGACGGTGTTCCGTCGCGCCAACCGACGGTGTTCCGTCGGTCGAACCTACAGTGTTTCTTCGCACAAACGTCGGCTTATTTCTTGCAGTATCCATTGCTCGTCTATGGGTTATCGCTCGCCGACCACCAGCTCTCGCCCTTCCTACCACGCTCGCCCTCCTGTGCTCCTTCGCTCACCTTCGTTTGCGTTCCTGCGTTACCGCGCATGGGCGCTTCCACGTTCGCCCACGCGCAAATCTTTGAATTACCGTCACACGAGCTCCAGGGCGATTGCGACCACGATTCCCAATGGGGTTTTCGCAGCATGGCCAGCCTGGTGAGTTCTTCTGGAGCGTATTTCCAGAACACGGCCTCACCCCGTAAACGCAGAGCATGGCACTTGTAAGAATAGGAGAAACTTGAGGGAGATCTGAGTAACACTCCTCTTTCCTGAACCTGGGTTAGCCCTTCCCCGTCATTCCCTGGAAGGATTTTTGGCGGGGGGGCTTTCCGTTCGAGATTTCTCCATCGGACAAGGGGTGACTGCTTACCCCTTCCTCTGGGAGCTTACCAGGTCCTTTCCCTCCTCGGTTACGGCCCGAGGTTTGGTTCAAGGAAGCTACAGGAAGATCATGGGTACTTTCCTCCTCTCGAGCTCAGGCACCTTGGCCTTTCGTCGTTAAGTATCTAACTTGCGGACAAGCTTGATGTTCTACCATCTGTACGCGGGTGTCTCATCTGTGGAGGTCGACGACCTCAGACACCCTTCCATCCTTGAGAAGAGTTTGTTTGTGCCCAAGGACAGAGACTTAGACAGCGGCTGTGCGGAGGAAATCGACTTCCGTTTTCACTCCTCCAAGGCGCTTTCTTCCAGACTCTGCAGGGCTCCAGCGCCCTTTTCTTTCAACCACGTCGGCCTAAGTTATCGTCTATGACAACTGGGACAAGGTGTCCAATTGCAGTTTCCTCCTGTCAGGAACAGATGGCACGGGAGACTCCCCCGGGGGGGCATAGTCCTAAAAGGAGTTCACGAACTCTAGGATTGCAGGTTTTTCGCTGGGAGGATGCTTAAGGTTACTCATCCGAATGACAGCTTCCCGATGCCCATTCCCGCACAATCTCTGTGATAGCCAAGGATATCGCGCCTGCCGTCTCTGTCAGCGAATTCAGTGTCTCTGAACCTCTATGCCATAGCGTCAGCAAGAGTTGCCCGGTTTGGCAGAATGATCCATACCTTAGGCGAAGGTCTTCCTTAGGATCATCGACGGCTTCACCCCCGGCCTCCTCAGTCGATCCTTTTTTGTAAGGAAGGATCTGAGAGGGGATGTCCGTAGTCGACCTCTCAGCCCTGATTAAGTTTGTCGAACAAACTTCGGCCAGCGTAGACCAGCAGAATCGATCAGACTGGTAACGAGGCGACAGGACTCCTTAAACCCTGGATCGGAAGGACGGGTACTTTCAGTTTCCATTCCATCCATCTTCCAGGGTGCTCGTCGAATTCAGCCTAGACTGCAAGTATTCCTGCTTATGATGCAGTGTGGCTATCCCGCCGTGGCATAGCAGGTTTGTTTCCCCAGAGAACTCTCCCTGCCTTCCTCTTGGCCGCTCAGGTGCAGGCTTCCGCCTCCTCTGCTGTTTGGAGGGCTGGTCAACTCCGGTAGGCTCGGGTTCGACCTTCTTCAGCGCTGGGACAAGCTTCCGGATGCTTACCATGAGTGTGGGCTCATGGTATTTTGCTTGAAGCCTTCTCTTCCTCTGCCTCAACATCTGGAGTATCTGGCCATGATATTGAGTCAACGGCCTTACCACGTTGGAAACCCCGCTTCTCGTCCGTCCAGCGAGGTTAAGCAACGTCGGTTCTGGTCGGTACTTGGATGGGTGACTACCTGGGGACGCCAGATTCTGTTACCACATCCTCCGAGCCTTCCTTTCAGTTGACTGTGGCAAGACTGAGGAGAGTCGCAGTACCTGTTCTCAGTCAAGCAGAGCTTTCAGCCCTACCTTGGAACGTTTCCTAGTCTCCTTTCCTCATTGACCAGTCTATAGTCCGAACGGTCGCCTCAGGATAAGTTCCATGTGGGGCGGTCCAAGTCCCGGTGGCTTCAGGCAATGTTTAACCGGACCTCCTGGCCCCTATGGGACCAGCGGAACTATTAGACCTGCAATGGGTGTTGACCTATGGAGCCTCTTGATGGTAGTGGATATTCTCGTCCTTTCCCCACATTCTTGATGCTGTTCTCGGACTCGTCAAAGGAAAGGGGGGGGGGGGGCATGTTCCGGTCCAGGCCTATGGTCAAGACCTGAAGGATACCTCTCCATCATTCAGGCAGGCTTAGGGGCCTTAGTCTGGCCCCTCTACAGATCCTACAGCTCCTGCCGAGTCGCCCCGTGCGCGTCGACTTCATGATTCTGGCGTATTCTAACCAGCAGGGGACGCATTTTCACACCTTTACATCTTGCAGTAGAGATACCGGGATGATTGAGATTCTCTCAATACCACCATCGGCTCTCTCATTCTAGGCAGGGGAATGTTCTCTCCGACTATCCGAGCAGAGCCTCGTAGAGAGAGTGTACCCGGGGATCTTTGACCTTGGGTAACCAGCAAGTACTGGTCTGGGGGACCTGATCGCGACAGCTTGGAACCTCAAGCTTCCGCTGTTCTTCCCCCCAGTCTCAGACCCCGAGACTCTGGCAAGATGCATTCCGGTGATGGTGGGACAACTTCGACGCCTGCGTCTTCCCTCCTTTTTGTCTGTGGACAATGGGTCTCAACAAGACCAGGTTGTCTGTCAACCTTTCAATGGGAGAGCTCCACTGGGACTATGTGCAGAACGGTTTCTGGACCCTCTGCTTCCCCTGACGGAACTCCCGGGAGAGTTTCTCCCACAGCGCAGACTACTCAAGCAACCACACTGCGACATCTCTCCCGAACCGGGGCGTCGCTTCGGCTTCATGCCTGGAGACACTACGCCTCCTCCTCAAGAAAAGACAACCCGCTACAGTCGCGGTACGGAGGTCGCGTCATCTGCGATAGTCATCCACAGGGGTCTTCCAGGCAAAGTGAAGAGTCTAAGGTGGTTGGTGCCGTGTGAGATATACCTCTTCCCTTGAGGCCTCTACTCCAGCAATAACGGTCTTATTGCCTTTCGGCGGGAAGAAACTCCTTTCCGCTCTCGGCAATGAAGCCTGTCGCTCAGCCTTTCCCTGACCTTCAGGCTTAAAGGAATAACTTTTTCCTGCCCGCTGGATCTATCCTCGCTCATGCGAAGCTACGATCGTCTCTGCCCTAGTCGGAGGAAGACCTCCAACTTGGAGCATGGCTCGGACTTTTAGTCCTTTAAGAGATCTTCTCAAGACCCTTTACGACAGGCCTCGGATTGTATTCCGCCTTGGGTCTCCTGCTCACTCTGGCCACGGCCAGTGTGTAAGCAATCTTCTTGGTCTCTTACGACTCCCCCCTTTCTAAGAAAGAGGGGAAGGCAACATTCAGGTTCGCTCCTGAGTTGTTGGCTAAACTCAGAATCTGGGGGTCCCGGCCCTTCGGTCCAATTCATTCAAGATTTCGAGTCTCCATTCTGTATCTGATGTCCCAAGACCTTCTCTTTCTTGCCAGTAAAGGAATCGAGAGGTTAGCGCTGGGAACAGCTGCAGTTTGTCCTCAGTTGCAGCCGATTTGGGAGCACAAGGAGGACACGGGGGAGAGTCACCAGTATACCTCTTCAGCCCGGACTCAAGGACATTCATCTCGACCTGTCTCCAGACCCTCCCCCGTCACGTCGCCCTACAGCACGATGTTGGATACATCGCAACGTCCCTCGCCTTCGAGTAATACTACTCTGTGACGCAGGTGCTACAAGCTGGAGTCTGGAAGCGTCTAATGACCTTCGCAGCCCGCTTCCTGCAGGGCGTGACCCACAGGAGTCTCGATACGTTTTCTATCGCTCTGTGGTGGCTACACAACAGCTTGTCTAACCTCAGGCTCCTTTTTGGACAGGTAGCAGAAGGTTGAGGGCATTGTTATCAGGTTTTAGTCTGCATGAACGAAAGAAGTATGTCTGGCTCTTATTTCTTTCTTCATCATCCCCTCTACGGGGAAGCAGCATCCTGGTCTCTGCATAGCTGACCTCGAACCTCTGCAGGTAAACCATGCTTCCTTGTGTTCCGAGTATTGAGTCAATACTGTCGCGTCCCCCATACCCTGACGAGGTGGTATTGGGAACGTCCTAACCCAGAGTTCCTTCTGGAACTCCAGGTCAACTGCCTAGGACTGGTCACACTTCTTCCTTCACACACAAGCTTACGTAGGCCACATGGTTCCTTGCGGAGCAAGGAACTTGTGAGGTGCAGGGACTCCTTTTCTCGAGTGCGACTCACTCGGATTCTGAGTCCCCGGGTAAAGCCAAAGCCAGTATGGCTGGGGACTTTCCACCCTACCTAAGGGGTAAGTCACCCTCTGTATATAGCGTGGTTTGTATTTCGGTTACGGAACAAATGACAAATTCGAAGATAATTTGTATTTTTCCTAACCATACAAACCTTAGCTATTTACACATATTTGCCCGCCAGCCCTGTCCCCCAAGACAAGTCCTACCTCTAAGTGAAAGTGAGCATTCATTGTGTGTGAGGGGGGGGAGGGGTAGCTAGCTACCACTCCCCTACACCCCCGCTTACTAGCGCGGGGGTAATACACCCTCGTTAAATTCTAATGGCTCGCCATTTCAGCTGCGCTAAAAGGTAAACCCTCTGTAAATAGCTAAGGTTTGTATGGTTAGGAAAAATACAAATGATCTTCGAATTTGTCATTTAAAGTTCTTGGTGTGAGTTTTTATTGCAAATTTGAGTTTGTTTTTCTTCAGTTGCAAACAGGAATGCTGTATTTAGAAATACTTAAGATTTTCTGAGATCAATCTATCCTGTATAAATTTTCTAATTTTACCGTGTTTTAAATATCTGGATATTAATCTATGTCACTGTCATTTAGTTAGTTCCTTGTGCATATAGTATATAATAACCTTATGCATTTGAATCTCCCCAGACTGTATCATACAGTACATTGTTAATTATAATAGTCTTACCATATCTATCATCCGGTTCAACATTACACAGCTTTCTTGAAATTTTATTCCAGCCGTTACCAGAATGCGAATCTTCCTAATCTGTTAGTTGAATCGATGGAACTTCATAAGTTCACACTTATTGCAAATGCTTTTTTGTTGAACAGGTTATGTGTTGTTCCATAATTCACATATGACGTGTGACGTGTATTTAACGTTTTTATTGATATATTTTATAATTTGTTTTTATTTCTTATTTATAGGTTATTTGTTACCTCTAACTCCTTTCTGAATGAGGCTACTTTCCCTGTTGAAGCCCTGCCGTTAGAGCATTGTTTTCTTCCAATTAGGGTTGTAGCTTAGCTAGTAAAGATGATAATATTGCAAATCTCTATAATATTTTGTTTTATCTTCCAGGTGCCATATTCACCAGTGCGCCAGTAGATTCGGAGGTTCTAGATGACATTCTGAATGCACACCAGAAAACTCAAGAAACCTTAGAATAATTGTGATGTTAGCATATAGTTTTAATAGTGTTCTGATGGATGTAACCAATGCTTTGGGACTGTGTGAATGTACTGAATATTGGTGTACATTTAAATTCTATGAATAGTTGAATTTGCTCTAAAGTGTTTGAAACTCAATTTTCATTGTATATATAAAACTCATTTAATTCTTCTCAGCATCAAATTTAATATCATTGTTCATATATGGTAATTTTCAAATCAGATTCGTATTTTTCTTATATAAGCAACGCAGGTACGATTCAAATTTTGAGCTCTTTTATCAGCAGGGAATTTAAGAATACAGCATAATTGTGTTTGCAGGAATAAAGTTTTTAAAAAATTAACGGGTTAATGAGAATCGAAGTTGTGATTTCTAGCTTATAATAGTAAATATGGATGCTGTGCATGTATATCAAGATTGTAAATATAAGTTATTTGCTGTAGATTTCTTTATTCACTTTTCTTGCGGCATCCTCAAAATTTAGTGATAATTTATACCATTTGTTTTATTTCAATGCTATTCCTTGTATTATGGAACAGCGATGGTAGACCTATGACTTATGTATCAGCAGAGAATTGCTGTGGATTTCTAGGTGGTGTGGTGAACTGCGGTATCATGTGTAAATTACACAAAGATTTTAGAATTTTATCAAACTAGTAACAAATTTTATTTTCTGTGTTATCTAAATACACTGCAGTTTGTATTACAACTCAAAGTTGTTCTTACGTGTATACTGTAGTATACTGTACAAACCCGGAACTGCTGTGAATTCGTTAACGAGGTAGCTAATGACAGGTGATGAATGTGGGCGAGAAGCTCCATCTCTCTACTTATCGGAAGCACGTCACTTGTTTTTAGCCGTGTCAAGTACTGTATGGACATACTGTACTGTTGTGCCGTAACCAAACTTTTTTTGTACTTATTTTTATTACAGGGAGTGAATGCTGGCTGTTGCTAGTAATTATGCATGGGAACCAAGTAATCTATACTTGCTGGGGAAAGGTCATTTTCCTGGTTATAGGTCCATACTCTGTGCTTCTTGTAGGGGCCTTAATTATTAGCAATCATGCCTGATTGCAGGGCGTGACCTTCTGTGCAGTGGTATGTGTATGCCTTGAAGCAGAGAAAGAGAGTTAATTCCTCTCCTGTGTCTGTCTTGAAAACGCCCAAGAAGACACCGAAGTAATCTTTTCACCTCTTCTGTTTTCTCATTAAGTGCGTCTGCTAACCCTGCTCTTGTGCATATGCCCCTGGCTAGACCCCAGGGAGTATGCCCTGGGAACTGTGTCAGAGGATTTTTCAGGTTCTGGTTGAGTGTGGGGTTCCCCAGTGTTTGCCTTCCCCATCGGAAGTTGAAGTCTTTTCTCCCGTTGCCATGAAGACCTCTGACAAAGAGTTTGACGTCTTTCAGGTAGGCTCTCTATGACCTTGTTAAGGTGTCTGGTAGCTAAAGCTACCTCTCCTCCAGTGCTAATGTCTTTCTTGGTGACTAAGTTTGGAAAGGAAGTGTGATAGCATGAAGCTTAGAGAAAGATTCGGTTATTAACTTTCTAAAGTTATGTACAGAATTTATATCCAATTAGATGAGGTATTGTTCAATGCGTCCAATCTATAGCCAAATTGATTTTATGAGATTTTACTTTAATTTAACAGTTGAATTACTGTATATAAATGTACTGATAAGTTATATTTATGACCACCATGTTATGTTTTGAATACTATATCATGTATTTTTAACTGATTTCCTGATTTTGCTGTCATTTAAAATCCAAGCCGGGCATAGATGGACACCATAATGAGAATAGGAATGTAATATCTGGTGTTCCTTATCGTAATGTTCTGGGCCCATTACTTTTCATACCATGGACCCTTAGGGGGTTTGTCCTAGAAAACAAGCTTATTGCATATGCAGATGATGCTACTCTTTCTGCATCAATTCCCTCTCCTGAAAGTACAGCAGACCTAGGGGTTGCTGAATCCCTTAATAGAGATTAGGTAAAAATAGTGCATGGTGCAAAATAGGTATGAATCTGGGTAATATTATTGGATATCTAATATTTTTTTACTTATATATTTTTTGGAATTTTCATACGAAAATGTAACTGGAATCTTCTGCAGATTAAGGTTTATGGAATTATTTGCTGATGAAATATGTATAATTGATAATTAATGCCAAAATACTAGCTCACGGGGCTAACATGCAAAGCGAAACATAGTCCGCTTGCCAGAACATAGGAGCAGTGAGATGATGTTTAATCACGAGTGCAGCGCGCATACGACAGAACAAGCACCAATAAATCATGTACTAGCCTCTTGGCTAGTACAGTGGTAATGTGTTTGCCTAGCATTTGCATGGCAGCAGATTCATCCCCGCCCAGGACCGTGAGTTGAAGCTGTTTACTGGGGAGGCCACTGCTGTGGTAGGTCACCACAGTGTCCGGCTGACGTTCTGGTGAGCGTCTATTCTGATGGAACTGGAACTGAAACCAGACACCTTTAACCTTTAACCTTCAATCAAGTAACAAGGTATTTGTAATAAGATGAAGACTGCTACGAACGACTCGACTCTGTTTTCTATACGTCTGGAAGTCTGGCAAACAAAAGCTCCAGTGTTTTGATTGTTTTATTACTATTACAGTACTTTGTTTTGATTACGGTGACTTTTTTAATATAATGATTGGTGTGTTTAGGTTAGACAGCTTCTCTTATTTTGCCAATTTTCTGTATTCCACTCGTTATTGTAGTTGATAAGGGGCCCTGTATTTCTCTAAATATGATTATTTGTGGTAGATATAAAGGTCAAAGTCATTGAAAACACACTATTGAAGCTAGAAAAAATATATGTACGTATCGGATATCCAAGTTTGGTTGAAACTGTAATTTTACCAGAATTTGAACCCTGATAAAACTTGTAGTATGATTGTAAGTAGGTTGAGGACTGTGACTGAACATCCAGTTATCTGCATTGATAATGTTTCTTTAAATGTATACTACTTACGGATTATAGGTGGGATTCTTGATTGCAAATTTTCTCTTGAGAAACTCATTCAGTCTTTGTTCTCCAATTACACAAAAAAAAAAAAAATTATTATTAAGAAAGTCTGTCAAGATTTTCGGTGATCAATCTATCTTGAAGAAATGTTTCATTTTACCTTGTTTTGAGTATTGTTCCCCATGGTTTCTTCAGCTGCTGAATCTCATATGTAATCATAATTACATTTTTAAATATTTAACTTAGCCGGTGAATATATAATAGCTGCAACTCTGCGGCTCGACAGAAAACACACTCAAAAAACTCGCGAGCGATCGCTATGAAGGTTGCGGGTGTGCCCACCAGCGCCAACTGTCGGCCAGATACCACTCTTGTATGTAAACAAAACCTTCAATTCTTCTCTGTCGACGTTGACGACAAGACGTATTCATACTCGCTGTAGAACCTGGAGTTTTCTTAACATATTTGGTGAAGTACTTCATTTGGGTTGAGCTTTCGCAGTACAGGTGTTTTATCTTCAACTTAAATCTTGAACTCGTTTTTGGATAGATTTAATTTTTGATGACTTTGGATTGTTTTTTGGACTTTCCTTGACTTTTAAATGGCCGACCCTTCCCTCAGTACGGAAGTGTGTTTAGGCTTTTAGCAATTATCTTATCACGTTATAAATTAATTATAGATTTTCCTCTATATATTTTATATCTCAACCGCCTTTATTAGGCCTCTTCGATTAGCTTTCCATTTATAATAAACATCAAAATAAATTTTAATGATTTGTTTATATGCGACCTTTCCTGAGAGTAGGCGGTCCTAACTTGGAAACCGAAGTTAAACAACGTTGAGCCCTTTCAATCGTCAATAGCTTTTAAAGAGCTAATGATTTAAAACTTATTAAATGAATATTTTTTAATAGATATTTTATGAAAGATTTTCTTTGAATAGTCTTCGTACTGTTTCCAAGATGAACTAACGTTTAGTTTATTTATGCTACGCAGTTTGCGCTCTATCGTTACGATATAGAGAGAGAGTATCACGGTTTCACTTTGCAGAAAGAGTAAATCGATTCTGACGTTTTGTTCATTCTTCTTTCAAAGCTTAAATGTTTTAAATTCTATTTTAAAGGAACTTTTTAATTGAAAAAACTTTCAGTTTTTTTCCTTTGGTCAAATAACCTGTTTTTTTGACGATACGTAAGTGGGCTCTTCTCTTAGGTGCGAAATCAAGAGAGAGAGAGAGAGAGAGATAGAGACGGAGGGAGAGAGAGGAGAGAAAACGTTCCGATCTTTATCTCGTCCCAAGCGGGTAACGTTGTTCTCGTGTTACTCTCGTCCCTAGTCTCTGTACGGGGAGAAAGGATAAAACGTTTTTAGTTTTTTATTCTCGTCCCAAGGCAATGTACGGTGAGAGATTGAAAACGTAGTTTTGAATGAACTAGTGTTTAGTCTCTTCCCCAGCCACTGATTTTTTTATCTTAAAATATGTTTACTGTTTTTTGCTGGTATTAATGTGCTTGCATTATACGACTGATTTCGCAATTACAACCTTTTGTTGAGGGTAGAATTGCGTGCTTCAGGTAGAAATCAGTTTTATTCATACCTAATGTGAATTGTTAAAAAATTCGATTTCAGTGAAATAAGTGCAAAACAGAAAATCGTAGTGATAAAGTGATATTGCGCAAAGTGTTATCAGTGTTGCGACCGAGGGTTCGTCTGTTCGTGCCTGTCGTTCGCCTAGTCCGGGACCTCTTGCAAGCTCCCAACCCAGAGGAGAAGTAATGTCGTACGTCTTATGGGTTCGAGAGGCCTTGATCAGCGAACAGACGTTCCCTCTATGGTATCGGGTGTATCTTACCAAGATCACCCCTACCATAAGGCGAGAGAGACGATTTTCTCCTCGTCATCCGAAGGCTTTTCGCATAAGAAACCGTGGAACAAGGTTTCGAGGCCCTTTAAGCGAAAGTCAGTCCTTTCAGGACAGGTCCAGCGTCCTGGTTTTAACCATTAGGACAGCTCTGACCCTATGCAGTCATCGGAAGACTGCTCGCCGCCTAACAAAAGCGTAACACAGACTCCGAGAGTCTTTTTGTAGGCAAGGTTTTGCGGTCACAGACGTTACCCTCGTCTCTTACCGCAACCATTCCCGTTGATCCTAAATGGGTTGTACGGCAAGACATGCAGAATAAGCTTGCCTCCCTTATGGAAGACTATTCTGCCGATAAGTCCGTTGAGCCTAGCCGTTTATCTCATCGAGATCCTGGCTTTCAGCCACCCTAACGTTCCTTTGTGCGTCCTGTTGACGTTGGCGTAGCCAAGTCACGTCAGTCAGGTTGTTTAGAACCACACTCGATGCGGTCTCGTGTGGATTTTCAGCCACATTTGGACGTTAGGGCACTTGCTGATGCTCCTGTTGACGTTCAGGACGTTCGCTAACAATCGGAGTTGACTTGTTTTGACGCTGAGCGTCAACCTCCGCATTCTAGAGTTGTTTTGACTGCTCAGTCTAGGCGGTCAAAGCAGTCTTGAGTGGACGCTGTGCGTCCTCACGCACCTGTTGTTGTTGACAATTCACAGACAGTCAAGCAGTTACATGACGTTGCGTCCTGGTCTCGCGCACCTGTTGTTGTTGACAGTTCACAGACTGTCAAGCAGTTACATGACGTTGCGTCCTGGTCCACCACTAATGCACCAGTGCGTGTGGACTCTGCTTGTAAAGCATTGCCACCACGGTAGGTCTCTCCCTTGCTTGAGACTCAGCTATTATCGGACAAGGTTCCTTCAGATGAGGAAGTTGCTGTTCCCCCTCCTACTGATATTCCCTTGAGGACTCTGTCAGACAGAGAGGAGCCTAAAGCTGCTTAGCCCTCTATGGACTTTAAATAAATCATGCTGATTTTTAAGGATCTTTGTCCGGATCTTTTTGTAACTGCTGCTCCTCGTTCGCCTAAACGTCAGAGCTTACACTAGGCCTAGCTACTTCGAAGCCGTTGTTTTATAAGCTAGTGCTCTCTCGCTCTTCTAAGAGAGCTTTACGTTTGCTAGGCGACTGGTTTATCACCAGGAGGAGTTTGGGGGAGACAGCCTTTGCTTTCCCTTCTTTTAAACTGGCTTATAGAGCGAGAGTCTGATATGACACGAGAGAAGTTCTCGGCTTGGGAGTTCCTGCCTCTGCCCAGATAGACTTCTCAAACCTCATAGACTCTCCCTGGCGCCTGGCCATGAGACGCTCCAAGATTTTACAGGTCGACTTCACAGCTGTTTTCGAGCCTTTGAAGTTTTGCTGTACAATTATGTCATGCATAAACAAGGCTTTCAGGGATGGCTCCAATGATCTGACAGCCACGTTCTCTGCAGGAACGAGTCCCTCAGGGATGGCTCCATGATTTGGCAGCCATGTTCACTGCAGGAGTACGTAAGAGGCAAGTGCGCTCAATGTGTTCATTGTCAAGACAAACTTCACGATGAAGTCTACCAGGCTGTCTTGACAGCATTTATGGAAGGCGACTGGATGGTCTCTCTCGACCTTCAGGAGGCATACTTCCACATTCCTATACACCCGGATTCCCAACCGTTTCTGAGGTTTGTTTACAGGAATGTGGGGTACCAGTTTCGAGCCCTGTGCTTTGGCCTCAGTCCTGCGCCTCTCGTGTTTACGAGGCTCATGAGGAATGTGGCAAAATCCCTCCATCTATCGGGGATCCGAGCCTCCCTGTACTTG
Source organism: Palaemon carinicauda (assembly GCF_036898095.1). Classification (NCBI taxonomy): domain Eukaryota; kingdom Metazoa; phylum Arthropoda; class Malacostraca; order Decapoda; family Palaemonidae; genus Palaemon; species Palaemon carinicauda. The sequence goes on along the minus strand of NC_090732.1, from coordinate 3,550,944 downwards.
GACGACTGGCTTCTCAGAGCATCGTCCAGTCTTCACTGTCTGCAGGATCTACATTGGACGTTGAGTCTGGCCAGGGAGTTGGGACTTTTGGTCAACCTAAAAGTCCCAACTGATCCCATCCCAGATTATTCTATATTTGGAGATGGAGATTCGCAGTCAAGCCCTGCTCGAAGTCCAACTAATGCTGAAACGAAACGTTTATTCAGTCAGGAGTTGGAACAGTCTCGTAGGGACTCTCTCATCCCTGGAGCAGTTTGTCTCACAAGGGAGACTACACCTTCTGCCTCTCCGGTTCCATCTAGCCTTTCACTGGAACTAGGACAAGACATTAGAGACGGTATCATTCCCAGTCTCCGAACCAGTAAAGGCATGCCTGAAATGGTGGGACAGCAATATCAGTCTGAGAGAGGGACTATCCCTAGCAGTCAAGAACCCAAACCACGTGTTGTCCTCAGACGCGTCGGATTTGGGTTGGGGTGCGACCCTGGACGGTCGGGAATGCTCGGGTCTGTGGACCTCAAGTCAGGAGAGCATGCACATCAACGGCAAGGAGCTATTAGCAGTCCACTTGGCCTTGATGATATTAGAAGGCTTCTTCGAAACTTAGTGGTAGAGGCAACTCAGACAACACCACAACTTTGGCGTACATCTCCAAGCAAGGAGGCACACACTCCTTCACGCTGCTCGAGATCGCAAGGGACCTTCTCTTATGGTCAAGAATTCGAGGCATCTCCCTGTTGACGAGATTCATCCAGGGGGACTTGAACGTCTTGGCAGACTGTCTCAGTCGGAGGGGTCAGGTGATACCCACGGAATGGACCCTCCACAATGACGTGGGCAAGAGTCTTTGGGCTACTTGGGGTCAACCCACCATAGACCTCTTTGCCTCCTCGTTGACCAAAAGGTTACCAATCTATTGCTCTCCAGTCCTAGATACAGAAGCAATCTACATAGACGCGTTTCTACTGGATTGGTCTTTTCTGGACTTATATGCATTCCCACCATTCAAGATAGTCAACAAGGTACTGCAGAAGTTCGCCTCTCACGAAGGGACAAGGTTGACGTTGGTTGCTACCCTCTGGCCCGCGAGAGAGTGGTGCACCGAGGTACTTCAATGGCTGGTAGACTTTCCAAGAAGTCTTCCTCTAACGGTAGATCTGTTACGTCAGCCCCACGTAAAGAATGTCCATCAAAGCCTCCCCGTTCTTCGTCTGACTTCCTTCAGACTATCGAAAGACTCTCAAGAGCTAGAGGCTTTTCGAAGGAGGCAGCCAGTGCGATTGCAAGAGCTAGGAGAGCTTCTACCATTAGAGTATACCAGTCGAAGTGGGAAGTCTTTCGAGACTGGTGCAAGTCAGCATCTGTGTCCTCGTCCAGTACCTCTGTAGCCCAAATCGCAGATTTTCTTTTACATCTGAGAAAGGTTCACTCCCTTTCAGCTCCCACGATTAAGGGCTACAGGAGCATGTTGGCTTCGGTCTTTCGACATAGAGGCTTAGATCTTTCCAACAATAAAGATCTCCAAGATCTCCTTAAGTCTTTCGAGACCTCTAAGGAACGTCGTTTGGCAACTCCTGGATGGAACTTAGACGTGGTCCTAAGGTTCCTCATGTCAGACAGGTTTGAGCCATTACATTCAGCCTCCCTGAAGGATCTCACCCTCAAGACACTTTTCCTAGTGTGCTTGGCTTCGGCTAAAAGGGTCAATGAACTTCATGCCTTCAGTAAGAACATCGGCTTTTCTACAGAAAAAAGCCACTTGTTCACTTCAACTTGGTTTCCTGGCCAAAAATGAACTGCCTTCTCGTCCTTGGCCTAAATCTTTTGATATTCCTTGCTTATCAGAGATCGTAGGCAACGAACTGGAAAGAGTATTATGTCCTGTTAGAGCTCTAAGTTCGATTTAGCTCGTACTAAGTCATTACGTGGGAAATCTGAGGCATTATGGTGCTCAGTTAAGAAACCTTCATTGCCTATGTCAAAGAATGCTTTGTCATATTTTATCAGATTTTTTTAATACGAGAAGCTCATTCTCACTTGAATGAGAAAGACCGATGTTTGCTTAAGGTTAAGACGCACGAAGTTAGAGATATAGCAACCTCCGTGGCCTTCAAGCAAAATAAATCTCTGCAAAGTATTTTGGACGCGACTTTTTGGAGAAGCAAGTCAGTGTTCGCGTCATTTTACTTAAAAGATGTCCAGACTCTTTACGAGGACTGCTACACACTGGGTCCATTCGTTGCAGCGAGTGCAGTAGTGGGTGAGGGTTCTACCACTACACTTCCCTAATTCCAATATCCTTTTAATCTGTCTCTTGAAATGTTTTTAATATTGTTTTATGGGTTGTTCGGAAGGCTAAGAAGCCTTTCGCATCCTGGTTGATTTGGCGGGTGGTCAAAGTCATTTCTTGAGAGCGCCCAGATTAGGGGTTTGATGAGGTCCTGTTGTATGGGTTGCAACCCTTGATACTTCAGCTCCTGGGAGTCTTTCAGCATCCTAAGAGGATCGCTGGGCTCCGTGAGGAAGACAGACTTACAAGGCAGAGTAATCGTCTAAGTCAACTTCCTTACCAAGTACCTATATATTTTGGTTTTGTTATATTGATAACTGTCAAAATGAAAAAACTCTTAGCTTATACGCTGTAAACATAATTAACTCTGGTCTCTACCCACCTCCTTGGGTGTGAATCAGCTATTATATATTCACCGGCTAAGTTAAATATTTAAAAATGATATTTTAATTATAAAATAAATTTTTGAATATACTTACCCGGTGAATATATAAATTAAATGACCCTCCCTTCCTCCCCAATAGAGACGCAGCGGGACGAGAAGAATTGAAGGTTTTGTTTACATACAAGAGTGGTATCTGGCCGACAGTTGGCGCTGGTGGGCACACCCGCAACCTTCATAGCGATCGCTCGCGAGTTTTTTGAGTGTGTTTTCTGTCGAGCCGCAGAGTTGCAGCTATTATATATTCACCGGGTAAGTATATTCAAAAATTTATTTTATAATTAAAATATCATATTGTGTGTGCATATAGGTTTACATATATTTTTAATTGTATATGTTGGTTTGGAAAAAGTTGCATTTCTTAAAATTTCAGCTTGATAATGTATTATTTTATATTTTAATTAATGATGAGTTTATTGATTTTTGTATTTGTCTATCTAAAAACTTGCACTTCTATTTTGATTCTATACCAAAGACAACAGTTATGATTTAGAAAATTATTCCTGAAAATTTGCTTTAGTTCCACAAGCCAATAGGACAAGTGCTGTCAAAAGAAGGATGTAGAGTCCTCAGATTGGCCACTGCATCAACTTCCAAAAAACTCATTGTAGTTCTGGATCTTAAAATACAAAGATGAGTCAAGAATAAAGTACTTAAGAAGAGTGAAGAAAATGGTGCCAACTTAAGATGGTGACAAAACATTGTTAATTATCAAAGTTTCTTTTATACTTGACTGCAAACAGTATAAGTTTGAGTAACCATTGTACAACATTGTTTATTATCAAAGTTTCTTTTATACATAAAAACATATACCAAGGAACTTCCCCCAATTTTGGTGGGTAGCCGACATCAAACAAATGAAACAAAAAAGGGGCCCTCTCCTCTCTACGTTCCTCCCAGCCTGACAAGGGACTCGACTGAGTTTGGCTGGTACTGCTAGGGTGCCATAGCCCACCGTCCCCCGTTATCCATCACAGATGAAGCTTCATAATGCTGAATCCCCTACTGCTGCTACCTCCGCGGTCATCCAAGGCACCGGAGGAAGCAGCAGGGCCTACCGGAACTGTCACAATCACTCGCCATTCATTCCTATTTCTAGCACGCTCTCTTGCCTCTCTCACATCTATCCTCCTATCACTCGGAGCTTTCTTCACTCCATCCATCCACCCAAACCTTGGCCTTCCTCTTGTACTTCTCCCATCACTCAGTTTCTTTTACACTTGAATGTAAACGGTAGAAGTTTGAATAACCATTGTACAGTACTGGTAGTCTTGAAAATGTTCATCTAAATGGGCTTTGTTGACACTAATTTAAAGAAATTGCTGGCAGACCAAGTTTGTGATAGTTCTATAAGGTCTTTAAATTTTTAACAAAACATTTTGAATTTTAGTGAATATTCTTAGGCTGCCGAAGGTAATGAAGGCTCAAGGTACTGTACTGTTATTTCTTGATATATTAGAAATAATTCACTGTGTTTATTCTTAGGTTATTGAAGTTATTATTGATTCCTTTTATTCAAATTAGGATTTTCAAATAAAATTATCTCTATCTACCATAGCACTTCCCCCAATTTTTGGGGATGTAGCTGACATCAAAAGAAACAAAAGGGAGGTTTTTTCTTTTCTTCTTTCCTAACAAGGGATCCAGCTGAGTTTGGTTGGTACTGTTAGGGTGCCACAGCCCACCCTCCCCCCATCTCCCACCACAAATGAACCTTCATGTGCTGACTCCCTTACTGCTGCTACATCAAAGTGGTCACCTTATGGTGACCCGAGGTAGCAGCAGGGCCTATCGGAACTGTGTCACAGCAGCTCGCCATTCATTTCTATTCCTAGCATGCTCTTTTCCCCCCTCACATTTATCCTCCAGTCACCTAAGGGTTTCTTCACTCCATCCATCCACCCAAACTTTGGCCTTCATCATTCACTTCTCCCGTTAACTCTAGCATTCGTCACCTTCTTTAGCAGACGACCATTTCCCATTCTTTAAACATGGCCAAATTCATATCCACTTTAACTGCTAATTCATTCCTCACAACCATTCTCTCTATTACTACTAAGTTCCTAACCTTATCCAACCGTGATACACCGACCATATCTTCAGACACTTCATCTCAAACACATTCAATTTCTGCCTGTCACTTTCATTCCATTTAACCCTTTTACCCCCAACACTATTTGGAACTTTCCAACCCTTAACCCCCAGGCGTTTTTTTTTTCCAAGCACATTTTGCAATATATTTTTTTTAAATTGCGCTAACAGCCTTAGTTTTTGTCATAGAGAGGTCAGGTTGGTCTCATTATTTTGGAAAATGCCCGAGTTTCTAATAAAGTTATCAAAAATATGCCAAAAAATGTAAATAGCCGTTTTGTGTAAGGACGTACCGGTACGTCCATGGGAGTAAAGGGATGAGTTTTGTGAAACGTACCAGTATGTCCATTGGGGGTAAAAGGGTTAACTAAGATCCATACGTCACAGTTAGTACAATCACTTCCTCATACAGAACTCTTTACATTCATTCCTAAACCTCTATTCTTTACCACCCCAACACTTTACATCCATCATTCACACTCTGATATACATCTGCTTAGACTCCCCCATTTACAGCAACAACAGAACCAAGTACTTCAACTGATCTACTTCAAGTAACTTTCCATTCAGCATTCAAAATTATTGGTTAAAATGAAAAGTTCCAATTTAAAAGAATAAACAGTTTTCAATTGATTTTTTTTATTCTTTTTTTATTTATTAAAAGTGGTTTCAAATGATGATAGGACATAAAGGATATGAATTATAGATATTAAACCTTTTTCTCTTATGTGTAGCTTCCTTGAATCTTGGTTCTATATGATAGGATTGTTATATTTATGTAAAAATGGTATCAATATACTGTAATCATGTTGTACTCAAGCTTTTACATTCATACAGATCTGTATCTTTTGACAGAAAAGAAATGAAAGTTTACAAATATAGTTTTCTCTCCTCCCCATACTACTATACTACCACCTTTCAGAGTTTAGAAACGCACCTACTGTATTCAATTATTTCATTGGCACTAAGGTGAGATTCATAATCTTTCATTTACTGTAGATTTTTTTTTAAATGCCCACATTTGTATTTTAATTGAAGTTGTGTAGTATTGTAGAAGTTATGATAATTTGTGGATATAAAGAATGACGGAGTTGTGCTCTAAAGAGGGAACATAACAGTAGGTAATGACGGGCACCGGTAGATTACATCCTGAATCATATAAAGCGAAGAAATTAAATAATGGGTAGGTCAGTGCTAAAGATGATGGCCTACTTACATGTGGTTTGACCACTGACATCTTGTGGGACATTTCTTAGCAGCAGCCTCGAGTATAGAGTGGTGATGGCACCACTGAGGGCTAGGGTCATTATTCACTGGCTGTTGAGAGTGTTGGGTGGGTCACAAGCATGGGTTAGTGCCTTTGTCTTTGCCCAGGCATGTCACGAAGTTGACGTTGATGTCCTACAGCATTCACCTCGGCTTCATTCAGCATTGTATAGTTGTCACCTTCGTCAGGAGTGAAGTTGTTGATGGAGTTCTTGATGGTGGGCAAGTGGCTGTCTATAAGGGCGTTGACTCTGGTCATCAGGTCCTCCATGAACAAAGGGTCTACATTGGGAAGGGCAGCTCGCACCGGTTCCTGCAGGCATTTGGCCACGGAGTAGGTTCACCTGACGAGATGTGTTTTTCAGCAAGTTGAGGGTGAGCAATACTGATCATTTCTCTGAGGGCCTTTGATGACTTTTGATCTTGCAACACTTGTTGAGAGAGCTGAAAAACCGTGGTTACGAGAGCGGCTGGCAATAGTGAATACTGCTCTAAGAGGTTTGATTTTAGGGTATTCTACTGTATGGGGACGTTCCTTTGTTCACAAAGCCAGTTGGAGCTTTTTGGGAAGGTATCATTGGGGATTGTAGTGAGGACATAATTGTGCTACTTCAGTGGGTCACGCCCTTGATGCCAAGCTGAATTGCAATGAAACCAGGCAAATTCATCACTGCTGGCAAAGGGCTGGAGTCTGTGGCAGCAAGGACAAATGAGATGGAGTCGGTGGTGGACATCATCGGAGGACATAGCAGACGAAGCAGTGAACGGGCAGGTAGGTTGAGTGTTCAAGGCACAATGTATGTTACAATGTGATGGAGGAGTGGAAGACACCTCCCAAGCAGCTAACTTTGTTTAGAGACCACAATTATGGCCCCCAGTGGTTACAAATGCATGTTTACATTCAACAGCTTGATCAATAAAGTTGTCATTGGCATAGATTATGTTGAGGTTGAAGGAGATAGCAGTGAAGAAAACGTAGACAGGGCATACAGTACTTCTTTATTTGTTTGTGCGTTGCTTGCTGCACGTTACATTATCAGTAAGTTAATGTTTACTTTTGGTATGGCACTGATATTGTTAGCTTCATCTTTAATATGTCAGTTAAGTGAGGTGAATTAAATTAAGCTACGAAATTTGACTCAGTGATGAAATTGCAGTATGTTATGAAGAGGACATATAGGACATTGTAACTGATACTATACTGTACATTAATTTAGCATGCTTTGACTGTTGGAGATAGTGTCGTATTGAGAAAGGATTTAAGTTAGAAAAATATGGCAAAGTGTAGTCGGGTAAAATTTTAAATGGTAAAACAAGATACTAAAGGTAAAGTCTAGATGCTACAGCTAATGTTATAGGTTTGAATTGTATAAGAAACAAAACCGTCTACAATTAATTCTTATGATAATATTTTTTCATGTTTACCTAACATTGAATTAATTGCTGATTGACTAAGGTAGTCTCTTTTCGATTAGGAATTTTGTCATTTCCTTTACTTTTATTTTAGTCCAAACAGTTTTAATTGATTCCACATTGACTATGAATATCTTTTACAATTATGTATGGAAAATAAGAGAGGTGGGTCTTGCAGGTGTACTAGTGTGATTTATGAGATCAAATAGAGAAAACGATTAAACAGGGAAAAAAGTAAACATTAAATAGTAAAACATACAATTTAATTTTATTAGGTATGGGAGCCAGTGAACAATTTCCTATTGAGACCATTAATTCAAAATCTAAAAGGTGAGATAAATAGCAGTGCTTATTCAACCAATCATTTTAAAGTGTTCCAGTAACATTCATACAATGAGACAATTCATATTCAAATCAATGGCAATTAAGATTTATAACAATGGTAATTTTTGTACGATTAGTGGTGGTTTATTTGGTAATAAACCAGGATAAATTGTAGCTGCTACTAAGATAAATTTCACAGCACCTGAGCACCAAAGAAATGTTTGGGAAGAGTCACTGAGGGCAAAGGAAGATCTCTCTCTCTCTCTCTCTCTCTCTCTCTCTCTCTCTCTCTCTCTCTCTCTCTCTCTCTCTCTCTCTCTCTCTCAATGTGACAATTTCTTTACTACAAAATAGCAAATACATGGAATAGACTTCCAGCGGATGTAGTAAACAGTAACTCGGTAAACGAATTCAAGAATAAGTTAGACAGGATCATAGGAACTCTCAAAATGCTTAAACTAAATCGCTCTACCAAATAGCAAATGGAGTCTCCTCAAATGGAATAAAAAGTCTTTGAGACATCTAAATTCCTTGTAACTCTCTCTCTCTCTCTCTCTCTCTCTCTCTCTCTCTCTCTCTCTCTCTCTCTCTCTCTCTCTCTCTCTCTCTCTCTCTCTTGTCCTAGATGCAAGTTGTTTAAGGCCTGGCTGTTGTTTAGTTTTTGTTTAAAAATACGAATGATTTTAAAGTATATGATGTAAATAAGTAATTTCTCGTCTTTTCTTTTTTAGAAAATAGACTACAGTTTTTAAGTGTGGAAACAGGAAATTCTACAAACCTAAAAACATCACAAAGAATTACAGTATACGTCTGTAACAGACTTGAGGAATATTATTTGCAAATGTTGAAGAGATGAGGTAAGTGTTTAATGAGTATGTTATATGTTTTGTATGGAAATGTTTAACTTGGGTATATGGATTCATAGTGATATCTAGTTAATGAAGTCAGGTGGACAGAATTAGGCTCCAGCTGATTTTGTAAAAACTCGGTCATTGAAAATTTTTAGTTGGGTAGAGGGGAAATTGAAATATTTAACATATGTAAAATTGAAGGTTGTTATATGTCATTAGTTTTATTCTTATAAAACAATTAACATATACAAGAATGAAATGAGATATTGGGTTAATATTTCGTATGTTATTAGAATTTTTGAGAAAGAACAACTTTGTGTGAAAGTTTCAGCTTTTGTAAGGTTCTGGTCATCTGATATTTCTCACTTCACCAATGATTGTGGGTCGTATTTAAGCATTATATAGAATGGTTAGGTATTCAATAAGCACCACGAGGAAGTAAATTAGTGAGAGTAGTAAGGAGATTTTTACCTTAAAACGATTTATCTAAATTTGGTAGTAACTGGAGAAACTGGGTGCAATCAATGAATGGTTTGAGACAATGTCTGTAGGCCGGCCTATGATATTCTACCAGATTATTTGAAACAGTCTGTTAGGAGCAGGCGCAAGTAGCTGTAACAACTAATGGACACCCACTAGAGCGCAGACTTCCGCTACGGCAGCTTATTTCTCGACCTTTTCCTCGGCCATGACATTTGACCTTGACTTTCCAAAATTTAATCATTTCCAGCTTTTTACATAACAGTCAATCCCTGCAAGTTTCATTACTCTACGATTAAACTATGGCCAGGAAGCTGTTCACAAACCAACACACACACAAACGGGGTAAAACATAACCTCCTCCTAATTTCGTTGGCGTAGGTAGTAATAATGATTATGATAATGACAATGGTGATAATTAGAACAACAATTAAACTCACAGATAGTGAGTTTGCCTCATTGAAATATGCACCAAGATATCTCTGCCACTGTTTATTTTTTGTGAATCCAGCATTATAATACAGATTTTAAATACATAAACAGTTATCGTAACTATAAGTAGGATTCCAGAAGGATGTTTTTAACATGCTTTAAAACGTTCCCTTGTCCAGCCGTAGAATAAGGGATCTAGATATAGGATGCTTTGACCCTTGTTATAGCTAAGCGTTTTATCTTTTCTAGCTTGTAAGCTCAGAGATAGGAATAGTTTTTCCCTTTAATAAGATTTCAATATGATTTTAAAATCCTTCAAACATGGACGCTTATCAACTAGAATAAATATATCTCATAATTGAAGCTACCCAATGATTTCTCTAACTACCCCACGAGTGAATTTATCGCAAATCCAATATGGAACTCCGGTAATCCAAATACTTACTTTGCTTTTACTTTTTAATTTTTGACAATACTAAAAGCTTTATAAATATAATTTTAAGGTTAATTTCGGTTACCAATTCACATTCATTAAATGCCATTATCAATAATACCAGATTTCCCGTAATGCCTAACTTTTTATTTTAATTTATGTAATTCGTATACTCTTAACAAAATCGTTTAGGATTTTGATTTACAATGAAAGTTAGGGATATATATATATATATATATATATATATATATATATATATATATATATATATATATATATATATATATATATGTGTGTGTGTGTGTGTGTGTGTGTATGTGTGTGTAATTAAAAACCTGATCGATCTTATTTAAAGTATACTATGTATGTATGTATGTATTAAGACATTACACTAGAAAGAGCTAAATTTGTTGCCACCTTGTTAATTGTTTCGTGGTAAAAACTGCCTGTACGGTAATTCAACTTTAGTGTCAAAAAGTACCCTTTTTTGCCAGCCAATTAGAAGCCACCATCTTCGTCCTTGTTAGAAATGAAAGACTCTAGAGCTTCTGATTGGCTATTGCCCAGCGTACAGAATTTGTATTTCAACCTCAATATTTTTGTGCTCAGTTTGGCCTGTGATGTCAGTGTGTCTACATATCATCATTTGCTGCTGGATATTACTATAAAGGTATGGTTTGGGTTTCTCAAATTTATTTCGACAACTTAGTGTTCGTTTATTCTTGGTTAAAAAAAAATGTTTGCCGACGATCGCTTTTTTTTTTTTTTTCTTTTTTTTTCTTTTTTTTTATGCCAGTATCTTCTTTGAAGAATTCAGTGAACTAATTGAGATGAAAATAATGGAGAAAAATTAATGAGTTATTTGTGGAGACTTGAATTTTTGGATGGATGACGCATTAAATCTTGATTTAGCATTTAGTGAGTTATGGAATCATATCAATTGGTGAATAATGTCGACTGTGCAACTACTTTAACTGAACGAACAAGATAAAAGTGGAGGTCTAAGGGAGAGAAGGGTTCCCCTGCTGTATAGGACCGGAAAAACAGCCGTCTAAGTAAGGTATTAACACTAACGCTCTCCTAATATATGGTGAAATTCTTTCATAACCCCTTGCTGCTTTTTTTCAGTTTCCCTTTCCTATATTTTTCCTCAAACGAATAATTTCCCCTTGAAAGTATTGTTCTCATTTGAACGGGGCCGCCATTGCTAAATAAATTGTCAATTAACGCTTTTGTGTTAATTTTTCCGGTCTCACATTCCTTAATGGAAGGATTGATGTACTTCACTTTTGCACATTTATTTCATAAACTTGTTTCGGTAGGATGTGTGCGAAAATTACCATTAACATTACTATTGGTCCTTTCCGTTTGGTCTAACAAGACCGGTCACTGAAAAATTGTCTAGTATTTTGCGTAATTTGCCTGATTTGTTGTAGGTTACTGCATGTTAAGGTAAATAATTTTAGGGAAGTAGACTACTATATGAAATTTGCAGTTTCAAATATCAAGAAATTGCACCATTGTTTCTAATGTTCGACAACGAAAGCCTTTTTTTTTATAACGAACAAATTTGGATCCCTGAAAACGGGGTTGTGGTCGGCTGGCCTCGCTGCAAAAGTGAAAACCCCCAGTCAATATTTCAGTATCCTATTGTTGGGCCGTGGACTCTTATCCCTTGTAACAGCAACTTATTAATAAGGCTACGTCCTCTACAACAGCAAGAGACGATTGGAATTTCGATTTTAGTGCCAAGATCCAAGTAATCTTCCCATGTTTATTTCATAACCTTGTATTCAGAGTTAAATGGAGGAACCCTAAGTTACGTCTTATTCCTGTTTCCATGGTGGACTATGACTTTTCAGTCGCTAAGAGAGACTTGGAAAGTTTAAAAGATTTTAAGGGGGACACTTCATTTGCGACTAAAGTTATAGGTAATTCGGCAAGATCATTGAGATTATTTAAGGAACTTTTGATGTTTAGGGTTCTGTTAATATATGCTAATTTCTAGGAAAAGTGAATTTGCTCAAAGAAATGGACGAGTGTTGGCTAGTTTATTATATTTCTGTTTAATGGGGCTGTGAATCATAGTTACTTATTGGTCTGTAAAATTGCAAGCCATGTCATTTTCTAAGCCCATTGTTTAATTTTGGCAATTGATTGTGGCAACTGAGTATACGCTGATGTATTTGCTTTTGTCAAATATTTTTTTTTTTTGTAGTCATACCTGGCCCTTTTAACCGATTACGATGTTCCAAATATTAATGCACAAATATATGTTGTTCTAGAAGAGAAGAAGCTTCTTTGCAAAGTTCATAAAAATTTAAGTGGGTGGTCCTGTCGTTAATTGTTTGAATAAAATCTAAATCCTAGAATAAAGAGGGTCTAGCTCTTAGAGAGAGGAGGGTTTAGCTCGTAGAGAGACGAGGGTTTAACTCTTAGGGCTCGGCCAGACCAAGCGCGATGAGCGGCGAGGTTAGCGGCATGACTCGGCGGCAAACCAGCGACAAAATGTTGGGTGGCCACACCGGAACCGCCACACCTCTCTGGTTCCTCACTCCTAGCCTTAGCCTTCCTCGTAAACACGACGATGGTGTTTGAGTAGGAAATTACTTCCGATTGAAAATCATTATTTTAATCTGAACTATAAATTACACAAGTCTGGATTCACGATTTTAATAAACAGAGAAGGGAAAATATGTTAATTTTGAAAATGTTGCCAGTCTCGTTTGTACGGCGACAGATTTAATGAATATCTGCATATTTCACAAGTCTTTTGATTCTTTGATGGCAACATCCTTCCTGGATTCAGGCTAAAAAAACAAACGTCGAACTATAGACAACCTCAATCTCTCTTACCAGCTATTATAATTGCTTCAAATATGATGAAGTTCACGAAAAATCATTGTCCCTTTCATTCCAGAATTAACTAGCATTTGCATAAGAGATATTGTTTAAATGTACATAAGATTCTTTTCACATTTGAAATTTCTCTCTCTCTCTCTCTCTCTCTCTCTCTCTCTCTCTCTCTCTCTCTCTCTCTCTCTCTCTCTCTCACATATATATATACTGTATATATATATATATTATATATATATATATATATATATATATATATATATATATATATATATATATATAAACTGAATGGTGATTAAATAGGTTGCAAAGCACAAAAAGGCGTAGGCCTACCCACTATTTTATTACCATCCATTTGAAATTGATTGCCATAACTTCCATGTATCTAATTTATTTTTGCTCCGAAACACCTCCCAATAAATTGTTGATTAGTAATGGCTGGAAACGAACAATTGAAGGCGTACCCCTTCAGGAACTGATGAAAAATGGCGTAATTTTGGATGAAGACGCTCGAGCCGCCGCGATTTTTTAAAACTTGAAACATAGTCTGGCGGCACATGCAGCGGCTTGAGGCTTCCCGCGCCTCCTATCTGGCCACCTACATAAGATACTTAAGGTTTCAATTTTCCGCGGGAACCTCTTGCCGCTAACCTCGCCGAATAGCCGCGCTTGGTCTGGCCGGGCCCTTAGAGAGAGGAGGGTTTAACTCTTAGAGAGGAGGGTTTAACTCTTAGAGAGGAGGGTTTAACTCTTAGAGAGGAGGGTTTAGCTCGTAGAGAGAAGAGGGTTTAGCTCATAGAGAGGAGGGTTTAACTCTTAGAGAGAGAGGAGGGTATAGCTCGTAGAGAGAGGATGGTATAGGTCGTAGAGAGAGGATGGTATAGGTCGTAGAGAGAGGATGGTATAGGTCGTAGAAAGAGGAGGGTTTAACTCTTAGAGAGAGGAGGGTTTAACTCTTAGAGAGAGGAGGGTTTAGCTCGTAGAGAGAGGAGGGTTTAGCTCGTAGAGAGAGGAGGGTTTAGCTCGTAGAGAGAGGAGGGTTTAACTCTTAGAGAGAGGAGGGTTTAGCTCGTAGTGTGTGGAGGGTTTAGCCCGTAGAGAGAGGAGGGTTTAGCCGTAGAGAGAGGAGATTTTAACTGTTAGAGAGAGGAGGGTTTAGCTCTTAGAGAGGAGGTTTTAACTCTTAGAGAGAGGAGGGTTTAACTCCTAGAGAGAGGAGGGTTTAACTCTTAGAGAGGGGAGGGTTTATCTCTTAGAGAGGGGAGGGTTTAACTCTTAGAGAGGGGAGGGTTTAACTCTTAGAGAGGGGAGGGTTTAACTCTGAGAGAGAGGAGGGTATAGCTCGTAGAGAGAAGAGAGTATAGGCTTGTAGAGAGAGGAGAGTATAGGCTTGTAGAGAGAGGAGTGTTTAGCTCGTAGAGAGAGGAGTGTTTAGCTCGTAGAGAGAGGAGTGTTTAGCTCGTAGAGAGAGGAGTGTTTAGCTCGTAGAGAGAGGAGTGTTTAGCTCGTAGAGAGAGGAGTGTTTAGCTCGTAGAGAGAGGAGTGTTTAGCTCGTAGAGAGAAGAGAGTATAGGCTTGTAGAGAGAGGAGTGTTTAGCTCGTAGAGAGAGGAGTGTTTAGCTCGTAGAGAGGAGTGTTTAGCTCGTAGAGAGAGGAGTGTTTAGCTCGTAGAGAGAGGAGTGTTTAGCTCGTAGAGAGAGGAGTGTTTAGCTCGTAAAGAGAGGAGGGTTTAGCCCGTAGAGAGAGAAGAGGGTTTAGCCGTAGAGAGAGAAGAGGGTTTAGCCGTAGAGAGAGAAGAGGGTTTAGCCGTAGAGAGAGAAGAGGGTTTAGCTCGTAGAGAGAGGAGGGGGTTTAGCTCGTAGAGAGAGGAGGGGGTTTAGCTCATAGAGAGATAAGAGGGTTTAGCTTATAGAGAGAGAAGAGGGTTTAGCTCGTAGAGAGAGAGGAAATTTTAACTGAGAGAGGTGGTTTTAACTCTTGAGAGAGGGGGGTTTAACTGTTAGAGAGGAGGGTTTAACACTTAGAGAGAGGAGGGTTTAACACTTAGAGAGAGGAGGTTTTAATACTTAGAGAGAGAGGAGGGTTTAGCTTGTAGAGAGAGAAGTGTTTAGCTTGTAGAGAGAGAAGGGTTTAGCTTGTAGAGAGAGTAGGGTTTAACACTTAGAGGAGTGTTTCGCTCGTAGGAAGAGAGAGAGGAGTGTTTCGCTCGTAGGAAGAGAGAGAGAGAGGAGTGTTTCGCTCATAGGAAGAGAGAGAGAGAGGAGTGTTTCGCTCATAGGAAGAGAGAGAGAGAGGAGTGTTTCGCTCGTAGGAAGAGAGAGAGAGGAGTGTTTCGCTCGTAGGAAGAGAGAGAGAGGAGTGTTTCGCTCGTAGGAAGAGAGAGAGGAGTGTTTCGCTCGTAGGAAGAGAGAGAGGAGTGTTTCGCTCGTAGGAAGAGAGAGAGGAGTGTTTCGCTCGTAGGAAGAGAGAGAGAGGAGTGTTTTGCTCGTAGGAAGAGAGAGAGGAGTGTTTTGCTCGTAGGAAGAGAGAGAGAGAGAGGAGTGTTTTGCTCGTAGGAAGAGAGAGAGAGGAGTGTTTTGCTCGTAGGAAGAGAGAGAGAGAGAGGAGTGTTTTGCTCGTAGGAAGAGAGAGAGAGAGGAGTGTTTTGCTCGTAGGAAGAGAGAGAGAGAGAGGCGTGTTTCGCTCGTAGGAAGAGAGAGAGAGGAGTGTTTCGCTCGTAGGAAGAGAGAGAGAGGAGTGTTTCGCTCGTAGGAAGAGAGAGAGAGAGAGAGAGAGAGAGAGGAGTGTTTCGCTCGTAGGAAGAGAGAGAGAGGAGTGTTTCGCTCGTAGGAAGAGAGAGAGAGAGGAGTGTTTCGCTCGTAGGAAGAGAGAGAGGAGGGTTTAGCTCGTAGAGAGAGAGGAGATTTTAACTCTTAGAGGTGGTTTTAACTCTTAGAGAGGAGGGTTTATCTCTTAGAGAGGGGAGGGTTTAACTCTTAGAGAGGGGAGGGTTTAACTCTTAGAGAGGGGAGGGTTTAACTCGTAGAGAGAGGAGTGTTTAGCTCGTAGAGAGAGGAGGAGTGTTTAGCTCGTAGAGAGAGGAGGGGGTTTAGCTCGTAGAGAGAGGAGGGGGTTTAGCTCGTAGAGAGAGGAGGGGGTTTAGCTCGTAGAGAGAGAAGAGGGTTTAGCTCGTAGAGAGAAAAGAGGGTTTAACTCTTAGAGAGAGGGGGGTTTACCTCTTAGAGAGAGGGGGGTTTAACTCTTAGAGAGAGGGGGGTTTAACTCTTAGAGAGGGGGGTTTAACACTTAGAGAGAGAGGAGGGTTTAACACTTAGAGAGAGAGGAGGGTTTAGCTTGTAGAGAGAGAAGGGTTTAGCTTGTAGGGAGAGTAGGGTTTAACACTTAGAGGAGTGTTTAGCTCGTAGGAAGAGAGAGAGGAGTGTTTAGCTCGTAGGAAGAGAGAGAGAGGAGTGTTTAGCTCGTAGGAAGAGAGAGAGGAGGGTTTAGCTCGTAGGAAGAGAGAGAGGAGGGTTTAGCTCGTAGGAAGAGAGAGAGGAGGGTTTAGCTCGTAGGAAGAGAGAGAGGAGGGTTTAGCTCTTAGAAAGAGAGAGAGGAGGGTTTAGCTCGTAGGAAGAGAGAGAGGAGGGTTTAGCTCGTAGGAAGAGAGAGAGGAGGGTTTAGATCGTAGGAAGAGAGAGAGGAGGGTTTAGCTCTTAGAAAGAGGAGGGGTTAGCTCTTAGAAAGAGGAGGGGTTAGCTCTTAGAAAGAGGAGGGTTTAGCTCTTAGAAAGAGGAGGCTTTAGCTCTTAGAAAGAGGAGGGTTTAGCTCGTAGAAAGTGGAGGCTTTAGCTCGTAGAGAGAGAGGAGGGTCTAGCTCGTAGAAAGAGGATGATTTAGAAATAGAAAGAGGAGGTAGCTCTTAGAAAGAATAGGGTTTAGCTCGTAGAAAGTGGAGGCTTTAGCTCGTAGAGAGAGAGGAGGGTTTACCTCGTAGAAAGAGGATGATTTAAAAATAGAAAGAGGAGGTAGCTCTTAGAAAGAATAGGGTTTAGCTCTTAGAAAGAGGAGGGGTTAGCTCGTTGAGAGAGGAGGCTTTAGCTCGTAGAAAGAGGAGGCTTTAGCTCGTAGAAAGAGGATGAATTAGAAATAGAAAGAGGAGGGTTTAGCTCGTAGAAAGAAGAGGCTTTAGCTCGTAGAGAGAGATGAGGATTTAGCTCGTAGGAAGAGGAGGATTTAGCTCGTAGGAAGAGGAGGGTTAGCTCGTAGGAAGAGGTGGGTTAGCTCGTAGGAAGAGGTGGGGTAGCTCGTAGGAAGAGGAGGGTTAGCTCGTAGGAAGAGGAGGGTTTAGCTCGTAGGAAGAGGAGGGTTTAGCTCGTAGAAAGAGGAGGGTTTAGCTCGTAGAAAGAGGAGGGTTTAGCTCGTAGAAAGAGGAGGGTTTAGCTCGTAGAAAGAGGAGGGTTTAGCTCTTAGAGAGAGAGGAGACTTTAGCTCTTAGAGAGAGAGGAGACTTTAGCTCTTAGAGAGAGAGGAGACTTTAGCTCTTAGAGAGAGAGGAGACTTTAGCTCTTAGAGAGAGAGGAGACTTTAGCTCTTAGAGAGAGAGGAGACTTTAGCTCTTAGAGAGAGGAGGCTTTAGCTTGAGAGAGGAGGGTTTAGGTCGTAGAGTGAGGAGGGTTTAGGTCGTAGAGTGAGGAGGGTTTAGGTCGTAGAGTGAGGAGGGTTTAGCTCAGAGGAGGGTTTAGCTCAGAGGAGGGTTTAGCTCAGGGGAGGGTTTAGCTCAGGGGAGGGTTTAGCTCAGAGGAGGGTATAGCTCGTAGAGAGACGAGGGTATAGCTCGTAGAGAGACGAGGGTATAGCTCGTAGAGAGACGAGGGTAGAGAGAGGAGGGCTTAGCTCGTAGAGAGAGGAGGGCTTAGCTCGTAGAGAGAGGAGGGCTTAGCTCGTAGAGAGAGGAGGGCTTAGCTCGTAGAGAGAGGAGGGCTTAGCTCGTAGAGAGAGGAGGGCTTAGCCGTAGAGAGAAGAGGGTTTAGCCGTAGAGAGAAGAGGGTTTAGCTCGTAGAGAGAAGAGGGTTTAGCTCATAGAGAGAGGAGGGTTTAGCTCTTAGAGAGAGGGGATTTTAACTCTTAGAGAGACGAGGGTAGAGTGTGGAGGGTTTAGCTCGTAGAGTGTGGAGGGTTTAGCTCGTAGAGTGTGGAGGGTTTAGCTCGTGGAGGGTTTAGCTCGTAGAGTGTGGAGGGTTTAGCTCGTAGAGTGTGGAGGGTTTAGCTCGTAGTGTGTGGAGGGTTTAGCTCGTAGTGTGTGGAGGGTTTAGCTCGTAGAGAGAGGAGGGTTTAGCTCATAGAGAAGAGGGTATAGGTCGTAGCGGGAGGAGGGTTTTAAGTCCTAGAGAGAGGGAGGTTTAGCTCAGAGAGAGAAGGGTTTAGCTCGTAGAGAGGGGAAGGTTTAGCTCGTAGAGTTTGGAGGGTTTAGCTGTGTGTGTGGAGGGTTTAGGTCGTAGAGTGACGAATGTTTTATATTATATTGAAAACTTTTTTCATAGTTAACGGTATGGTTTTTTGATTGATTAAAGCTATTCAGTTAAGATATTGCTGTTTAATCAACAGGAAAATTGTAGTTATAATGAATGAAATTTTTTCAATATACTGTTACTATATTGGTGACGAATTTATGATTAAATTGTATCTGAATAGAAGTAATTTATCTACGGTATCAAATGAAAAATTAAGAGCTGTCCATCATAAGCTTCACCAGGCTCAGTAACTTTATTCTTTGGAAATGAGTTCATATCAATATAGGTTTGCTGATGTAAAATTTCCCTTTATCTGATCATTCTAGTTTGTATGCTAATCTATACTAAATTGATTTTATTGAGGCGCATTTGTACTGACTCGCAGGGGTGCCCTTCTACTACGGAAAAGTTTCCTACTAGTTGATTGGTTAGAATTATCTAGAAGGAAACTTTTCCGGGTTAAAAGGACACCCCTGCGAGTCGGTGTAAATGCGCCTTATTGATAAAATTGAGTAGTTAACAGTTTTAACATAAAGGCATAAGTTAAAAAGAGCTATGCTAACTTTTAGAGAAAATGAGGATGTGAACATTTTTTTTTTTAAATGAGATTTGGAGATATTAGTTTTTGGATTAGGTCTCTTGGACCTTAGACAACCTTAAAGGATATGTTTATGAAATAGAATCGAGATAGTTCTCAGGTCATTATTTACTGTTTTCTGAAATATCCTGAAAGAGACGGTGGTTTATAAATAGAGGGTAGGCCAAGTCAGTGGATCATATTGTTACCTTGTGGATTATGTGTTGATATAGGTCTATAATAAGTTACCTAGTGTGATATGGTATGACATAGTCCTACAATATAAGGAAATAAGAAAGCATAATTTAGTAAATGAGTGAAGAAATAGAGATAAGCTAAAATGTTGTTCTATGAAATAAGGATGGTTAAGAAGTAACTATATAACTATTATGTTGACCATTGGATTAATGCAGATTATACTAGTCAATGGATCAAAGGTAATAGATTAATATAGGCTAAATTAGTCTGAATTAAGGCTAGTAGGTTAAGTACAGGGTTGTTATTAGTATTATTACTTGCTAAGCTACAACCCTAGTTGGAAAGGCAGAATGCTATAAGCCCAGAGGTTCCAACAGGGAAAATAGTCCAGTGAGGATAGGAAACAAGGAAAAATAAAATATTTTAAGAACAGTAACAACATTAAAAGTAAATATATCCTATATAAACTATAAAAACTTTATCGGTTAGCTTATCAGCTGTTGGGGCAAAGTGTAGGATGTGCTAGTTTCTGGATCTAAATGTCTATTCAAATGACTTGATGAAGGTGGTAAAATTAATTTGAATGTAGGTTACAGGAATGCATGTATATTTGGGAATGGGGCAATAAAGGAATAAGACATACATGATTTCATAGATTAATGGAGTCATAATTACCCTATGGCGTTGAGAGAATTAATTTGAGTCATAATTACCCTAAGATGTTCAGATAATTAATTTGAGTATAATTACCCTAAAGTGTTCAGAGAATTAATTTAGTCATAATTACCCTAAGATGTTCAGAGAATTAATTTAGTCATAATTACCCTAAGATGTTCAGAGAATTAATTTAGTCATAATTACCCTAAGATGTTCAGAGAATTAATTTAGTCATAATTACCCTAAGGTGTTCAGAGAATTAATTTAGGAGTCCTAATTACCCTAAGGTGTTCAGAGAATTAATTTAGTCATAATTACCCTAAGATGTTCAGAGAATTAATTTAGTCATAATTACCCTAAGGTGTTCAGAGAATTAATTTAGGAGTCCTAATTACCCTAAGGTGTTCAGAGAATTAATTTAGTCATAATTACCCTAAGATGTTCAGAGAATTAATTTAGTCATAAATACCCTAAGATGTTCAGAGAATTAATTTAGTCATAATTACCCTAAGATGTTCAGAGAATTAATTTAGTCATAATTACCCTAAGATGTTCAGAGAATTAATTTAGTCATAATTACCCTAAGGTGTTCAGAGAATTAATTTAGGAGTCCTAATTACCCTAAGGTGTTCAGAGAATTAATTTAGTCATAATTACCCTAAGATGTTCAGAGAATTAATTTAGTCATAAATACCCTAAGATGTTCAGAGAATTAATTTAGTCATAAATACCCTAAGATGTTCAGAGAATCAATTTAGGAGTTATAATTACCATAAGGTGTTCAAAGAATTTGCAATGTCATGTAATTCTTTTTACTGTCAAATTTTGTAGACTGCATGTTAATATTTCTAGCGGTTAGAAGAAACTTATTCTATACGTATGAGTTAGTCTATTAATGTCATTAATTTTTAGTTGAATTAATCATACTCTTTTTCCACAGAGTTGGAAGCAATTACCATCGAAGAAAGAATCTGGATTCTTGAAATTCTACTGGGCCATGTCGAATGAAGTTAAAAGCTCTCTCATGAATGGCGGAGACTAGGGACAGGACAATGCCCGAGAGACTGACCATAATATGACCAACGCCCAAGCAACTTCCTCCATCTAGCTAAGACCAGGGAGAGCCAGGCAATGGCTGCTGATGACTCAGCAGATAGACGTATAGAATCCTCCAAACTCTCATCCAAGAAACTATCGAGTTTAAGCGGGTCTCGAATTCTCTTCCAATAGATTGCCAGACATCTATGAGGCGCATGCAGGAGGAGTTCCCATGGACAAAAACTTTCAATTGATATTAATTTTTTGAAATTGCAAGTGTCATTTTCAAATCTCTAGGTAGTTAGGTGGGCAGTCATATCAGGTTTAAAGGATTCATTCAGAATATTACAAAATAATTATTTCAAACTATTTCAAAATTATTTATTCAGACTCTTACAAAATGATTAATGCAGACTCTTACAAAATGATTAATTCACACTATTACAAAGTAATTCATTCAGACTATTACAAAATAATTCATTCACTTACAATGATTCCTTCAGAATTACAAAACTATTCAAGTTGCAAATGACATATGTTAAGCGTGTTCACAAATTTTCTTAAAAATTAAAGCAAGATTAGTATTAAAAAAGCTTAATTGACTTTCAAGTCTTATAGACTGCCAGTTATGTTTTCTTAGACGTTAGTTAACTTGCATTGAAATTTACGAAAATTTTTGCATGGAAGTGATTTTATATAAATGCAAATGGTATTGAGAATTTTTCACTATTTGCCATGGTCTTATAAGGAAACTTGATGCCTTAAATTCTGATAATCAAGCCTATACCAATGCAATTAAGGAGACCCAATTACTTTAATCTTGGCCGACTAATTATAGATTTTCTTTTGATTTCAATAAATTTTCACGAATAGCGGAAAGCATCAGTTTCCTTAAGACCTTTTAAGTGTATTTTTTGTTAAATTGTGTAAACTTTGAACAAGTTGCTACTACATTTTGCTGTCATTACATTTATATTATTCTGCTGATGTAATGTCTTATTTTGATATTTACAATTTGTTGCTATACCATTACTCTTTCTTTTCATCTAATTTCAGCATCTGTTGTCATATCTCAAGCAAATAGTTATTTTTGATATAGTAAATTTGAGATCCTTCATTAAAATATCAACACATCTCAAGCTACACTTTCAAGTTATAATATATTCAGTAAATTTGAGAATATTTACAGCAAAATATCACCACATCTATTATAATACCTCAAGCTACACTTTAAAGTTATTTTTAATAAGTAAATTTGAGAGTTTTTAGAGTAAAATACCTTAATTAGTTCATGGTAATTTTCTTAAAATGTTTATTCAAAAGTTCATTTGACTTCCGTCAGACGTTATAAGATAATCCTTGTCACCAATCTGTTTCTATATATATCATATGAAACATTAATAATGAAATCTTTCAATTTCGACTAACTTTTTTTCCAAATACTCTCGTATAATTTGACTAAATTTGACTACACAAATACAACAGTGAACGTTAAAGAATATTAGTTTGTGAAACATGAAATTGCAGTTAAAAACTGGGTGTTTGCTGATATCCAATATGAACAATATCTCTCTCTCTCTCTCTCTCTCTCTCTCTCTCTCTCTCTCTCTCTCTCTCTCTCTCTCTCTCTCTCGTTTTGAATTAATTTGATAATACCAATTGTATTCCATAAAAAGAATTTGAATAAAATCAAATGTTAAATTTACCTGTATTAATTTCCTCTTGTTTTGTTTTCACCTTAAGTTTTTTAGGGCTTCCAGTATGGTATGGTGACTCAATGTAAATATCACCCTTTAGGTTAAATAGAAATATCTCACTAATACACAGTATACAGCTTGTTTGAAGTAACCTTGTGACTTTCGTTGGCACATGGCTGTTCTAGATGAAGCTTATTTTATATTATTAGAGGGACAAAACTGCTTCGTGGCTGACTTTTTTTTTTTTTAACATTGCTCGAGTGGTGTCTTGTGTCGTAGGTAATTTTAACTCCTTATATTAGCATAGGCTGTTGTTGTTAAGATATATTAAATTTTCCATCGATTTTAATTGGAGGGTTTAAAGTCATAGATTTGGTAGGAAATGCTTTAGTATATTGAAGTCATGATCAAGGGAGGTTTAGTTTTTGATAAATGGTTTAAGGAATAATTATTTTAACTTATAATTAGGCTAAACTGTTTAGGAGGTTCTTGAATTATTAGCTTTCAACTTTAATTTAGAAAAATAGAAGTGCTCTTTCAATGGGGAGTATTCTGGGAAAATTTGTAGAATTTTTTTTTTTTTATTTATTAAGGGAAGCAGATTCTTGTTGCCAGTTGAAGAAAATATATATTTTTTTTCAGAAGAGAAAGCTTAAGGGAATTTCTTATTTAGGATTCGTAAACTTTTTACTCAATACAATTCAGCTTTAAGTATTTGTGGTCTGTTTGTTAAAGGAATTACCTTGAAAAAATAATTGATCATGATAGTTTTAGGACTTAATAGTTCTCGAAGATGACGCTTTTAGTGTAATAATCCTTAGGGAGAAATTAATCAGTTGGAAATAATTTGAGACATTTAGGGAAAGAGTAATCTTGAGGGAGGTTATTTTTGGGGAGGGGTAACATAAGGAAAGGGTAATCTTGAGGGCGATGCCTATAGGAGGAGACTTTGGTAAAATGTATTTATGAGGGAGATGAATTTAGGGGAACCCCAGGGAAAAGTATAATCCAGAGGGAGAGGCTAAGCAATATTTTAATCTAGAGGGAGAGGATAAGGTAAATTGTAATCTAGGAGATGCTAAAGTAAACTGTTATCTAGAGGGGGAAGGCTAAGGTAAATTGTAATCTTGGAGTTGCATTTAGGAGCAGTTTAGATAGATTTTAAGGAAGATTCTTTTAAGAGGGACTTGAGGAAAGTGTAATTTTGAGGGATATAAATTTAGAGTTGAATCTTATGAATAGTGTAATCTTGAGGGAGATGAATTTAGAGTTGTCTTATGGAAAGTAATCTTGGGGGAGATGAATTTAGAGTTGTCTAGTGGAAAGTTTAATCTTGAGGGAGATGAATTTAGAGTTGTTTAGTGGAAAGTGTAATCTTGAGGGAGATGAATTTAGAGTTGTCTAGTGGAAAGTTTAATCTTGAGGGAGATGAATTTAGAGTTGTTTAGTGGAAAGTGTAATTTGAGGGAGATGAATTTAGAGTTGTCTAGTGGAAAGTTATCTTGAGGGAGATGAATTTAGTTGTTTTATGGAAAGTAATCTTGGGGGAGATGAATTTAGAGTTGTCTAGTGGAAAGTGTAATCTTGAGGGAGATGAATTTAGAGTTGTCTTATGGAAAGTTTAATCTGGAGGGAGATGAATTTAGTTGTTTAGTGGAAAGTGTAATCTTGAGGGAGATGAATTTAGTTGTTTTATGGAAAGTAATCTTGGGGGAGATGAATTTAGAGTTGTCTTATGGAAAGTTTAATCTGGAGGGAGATGAATTTAGTTGTTTAGTGGAAAGTGTAATCTTGAGGGAGATGAATTTAGAGTTGTCTAGTGGAAAGTAATTTTGAGGGAGATGAATTTAGAGTTATCTTATGGAAAGTGTAAATTATGGAAAGTGTAATCTTGAGGGAGATGAATTTAGAGTTGTCTAGTAGAAAGTATAATCTTGAGGGAGATGAATTTAGTGTTGTCTAGTGGAAAGTAATCTTGAGGGAGATGAATTTCGAGTTGTTTAGTGAAAGTGTAATCTTGAGGGAGATGAATTTAGAGTTGTCTAGTGGAAAGTTATCTTGAGGGAGATGAATTTCGAGTTGTTTAGTGAAAGTGTAATCTTGAGGGAGATGAATTTAGAGTTGTCTTATGGAAAGTGTAATCTTGAGGGAGATATATTTAGAGTTGTCAGGGAACTGTAATTTTTAGGAAAATGATCAGAGAACAAATTTGGAATTAGTATCATTAAAGTTTAAGAATTATGCTCTATTTCATTATGGTACAAAGTTCATTTTTCTAAAAAGAGCAAAAAGTAGATTCCTCATTTTTGCAAGTATAAAATCCCTAGCTTTACTGAGGCTATTGGCTAATAAAAGATTTTCTCTAAATATGCTCTATAGGAATTTAGAAATATAATTTTTAATACATTAAGCAGTTGGATGTTTTAGGAATGCTTGGAATATATGCTAAAATATCCACGTTTGCAGTTTTGTCTTTCTATAACTGTGTATGTGAATCCATAATATTTTTATGGACAGTTGATTCTGGTATAATACATATTTTCTATTGTTCAATATGCACTAAATAGGCTCTTGAATAATTCATACATAAAAAAGGAAGTTTAAAGAAATGTCTTGGGTTTATAATGAACTATAGTAATGTATATTCTTTAGATAATCCTTCCAAGACATTGTTCCATATAAAAGCATTTGGTCATAACGTAGTCATAATTAAATTTTCTAAATCTAAATATATATATATATGATTAGAGGAACCAATCTTTTCTATGGTAAGGATATTTAAGTCTACAGTAAGCACTAGTTTACCAATATGACGTAATAGTCTTTATGAAACTAATAATGGTATTGAATTAAGCTGGTAAATCATTGGGATGTATAATTATCTAAAAGGAAAACTTTGAAGTCATAAGTGAACGATTAACTCTTCGTCATTCTAATGTAACAATTATTAACAAAAGTTCAAATTTGGAAAAATAATTGGATCATTAATTTTATGATTGCTATGATACCATATGAATTGCTCATAGTTACTATGACATATTTATATACTTAAATATGTATATATTGGAAAAGTATACAATTATTTAATAGTAACTATGAACAGATCTTATGGCATATAGTAGCAATCATAAAACGAACAAATTACTAATTAATTTCCTAAATTTTAACTTTTGTTAATATTTGTTACATTACAATATCGAAGAGTTAATCGTTTATATATAAAAGTTTTCCCATAGATAATTATACATTCCAAAAGGTTTACCAGCTCAATACAACTGCCATTATTACAGTTTCATAAAGACTATTACGTCCTATTGGTAAACTATTGCTTACTGTAGACTTTAATACTCTTACCAGAGAGAAGATTTGTTCCTTTAATAATATATATAGATTTAGAAAATTTAATAATTATTGCGTTAGGACCAAATTTTTATATGGAAC
Organism: Palaemon carinicauda; assembly: GCF_036898095.1. NCBI lineage: Eukaryota > Metazoa > Arthropoda > Malacostraca > Decapoda > Palaemonidae > Palaemon > Palaemon carinicauda. The sequence continues at coordinate 3,524,970 of NC_090732.1, read as the reverse complement.
AATGTCTTGGAAGAATTGTCTCAAGAATATAGGCTACATTACTCTAGTTCAATATCAACCTAAAATGTTTACTTTAAACTTCCCTTTTATGTATAAATTATTCAAGAGCATATTTAACTTATATTTTGCAGCTCTATGATAACTTTTGATGATTAATTTCAACTACTGTTCAAGTTATACTGTAATGTTAATATAAACTTGTCAACAGACAGGTTGAAAATAGTGTAAAAAAAAAAAAAAAAACCTTAAGGAAAAATAAATTTGAAAATAAAAATGACAAAGTTTTTATTACCTATAAAATACACCAACTTAATACAAACAGAAAAATAACTTAATACAATACAAAATTTTATAAAAATAATTTTACATCATGGAGTATTCTCCTTAGTCAAGGTTCATGTGACCGAGTATTCTCCCTGAGCGCCCCCCTCCCCCCTCTAGCACCAGCAAATGCCTGTGTCCTCTCCAATGGGGGCCAGAGAGTCCATGAAATACACCTTGCTTTCAACCCTCTAGAACCACGTGTTCATTTAGGCTTATTCCCGTTCTCTCTGTATAGAGATCGGTCACTCTACCACTGGTGGAATGAGGGCAGTTGACCTACTGGTAAAAAAATTAGGTATATTGGTACTTTTGGTCAAAAGTTGGGTTTTAAATGTTGGAAAACTCAGTCAATTTGATTTCAAGTTATATCAGTAATTTGGCTGGCTTTTTTTCATGATGTTTAAGTTGCTTATAAACTTATCCTAACTTTACTTAAAAGGATTAATTTACTTTACATTATATGGTAAAACTTCAAGTACACTTATATACAAAACCTAGCTGAGGTAAAAAATAAAGTAAATTTATCGTAATCCATCTTTTATTGTAGAAAATTGAATGTCATACATGAAACAGGTTTCAGTAAATACAATTTTGTAATTGAAATATGAATGCATATCATAAGACAATGAAAAAATGGACATCAAATCAGAAATAGCCCATTTTCTGACAACTTTGACACCAGATGCTATATAGAAAATGGGAATCTTCCTCAGAGTCCCATAATAGAAAACGAGAATCTTACTCGGAGTCCCACTGCTGGAACACCGAATGATGCAAATCCCGTTTTCTATGATACTCTTAACACCTGGGTTATAAATGTTATGACAGTTTAAGTAAGTAATGCGTTCACTTTAATATAATAAAGTTTGAAAAAAGAGAAGGAAAAGGAAAGCCCACCAAGGCCATCCCCTTTCCCACCCGGTAACAGGAGACTATCAAAATAACTTTATTTTTGAACTGCAAAGTTACCGGGCCCTTGAATGCTTTCCTTTTCCTTCTCTTTTGAAATACTTTATTATAAATCTTACAAACAACAATGCAATGATCATGATATAAAGACATCAAGAATAGTATGAAAATCATCTGAAGTTGATACAACATTTAAATTTAGTTTCGGCCCACAGGCCTATTCATGGCAGATTAATAAAACTAGGCCTACAGTTACATGTTTTAAAAGATGTAAAATCAAGCAAGGGAAATAACACATTTTACAATTAATTGGGAGGAAGGTGTTACAATCTATAATTAAAAAAAAAGAAAAATTAAAGACAAGAAAAGGGGATGGTCACTTCTTAGTCTCATCAACAATTTCAGTACGATCAGTTGCACTAGACATCTGAAGCCCTCTCAAAAGCAGCCGAGATTGATTGATTGATTGATTTTAAGTTTTTTGGTACTCTAACAAGCAGCCAAAAAAAACGCATGGTCCTTTAGGTGTATTTAAAGGACCTATAGAGAACACAAGGTTCCTTAAATACTCCTAAAGGACCTTGCAGGATCCCACAATCTGTCTAATTGTTCTCTGTCTCGGGCCACCTGACGTCCACAACCGAGTCAGGTAAAAGAGAAGAGACGTGCAAGTCTACTGCCCTGACTCCCCTGACCACTTCCCCCAGCGGACAGCCAGGTCGGACCGAAGTACACATTCAACTTAACACGTGGACGGCCAAAGTCACTTTCGTCGTGTAATAAAAGATCTCGAATAAGCACCAAATTGGGAGGCGAACTGAACATCGAGCACTAGCTAAAGCAATTGGACTAAAATACTTCTAGAACCAATATATGAACTATTATACATTTTGTTTTAATATTTGGTAAGCATAAAACTTAATGGGAATCGACGGATTTTTTTCTTTTAACTTATATTAAATTTTGTTCACTCTGACAGCAACTTAAAATATCCTAATTGAGAATGTATGTGTGTGTGTGGAGAGAGAGAGAGAGAGAGAGAGAGAGAGAGAGAGAGAGAGAGAGAGAGAGAGAGAGAGTAAACTTTTACCTTTCATTTGTTTACCCTGATAGCTTAAATAACCCACATTGAAGATGTGAGTGTTTTTGTGTGTGTGAGAGAGAGAGAGAGAGAGAGAGAGAGAGAGAGAGAGAGAGAGAGAGAGAGAGAGACTAAACATTTACCTTTCATTTGTTTACCCTGATAGCTTAAATAACCCACATTGAAGATGTGTGTGTTTTTATGTCTGTGTGTGTGTGTGTGTAGAGAGAGAGAGAGAGAGAGAGAGAGAGAGAGAGAGAGAGAGACTAAACTTATACCCTTCATTTGTTTACCCTGATAGCTTAAATAACCCACATTGAAGATGTGAGCGTTTTTGTGGAGAGAGAGAGAGAGAGAGAGAGAGAGAGAGAGAGAGAGAGAGAGAGAGAGAGACTAAACTTTTACCTGATAGCTTAAATAACACACATTAAAGATGTGTGTTTTTATGTGCCTGTGTGTGTGTGTGTGTAGAGAGAGAGAGAGAGAGAGAGAGAGAGAGAGAGAGAGAGAGAGAGAGAGAGAGAGAGACTATGCAACAAAAATTATTAACCTTATTGGATAGAGAATTAACTGAGAAGCCAGACATATATGATAACGTATACGAAAAATCATAAGTCACATGAACTTGTTCAAGACAAAAAATTAACTAAGAAAATTAGGCAAAATAATAATTATTCTATTTAATTTAAATCTGAACTTGGGGAAAGATCGCAATTTAATTAATTATTATGGATTATTGATAATACTTTAGGCGATTTGCAGAAACATTGGACCAAAAGATTTTATTAATGGTAATTAAAAAACAGATATCTTAATTTTGAATGGATTACTGGATTTCTTAATTACAAGATATATATATATATATATATATATATATATATATATATATATATATATGTATATATATATATATATATATATATATATATATATATATATGATATATATATTACATATATATACAATATATATACATACATATATATACATACATATATACTGTATATATATATATATATATATATATATATATATATATATATATATATATATATATATATATATATATATATATATTAAAATTCAACGCGTGGATAATCAAAGTAAAAAAATTCACATATATCTAAAATATTGTTGATTAGAACTAATTTTCGAGTAACAAATTCTATTTTTCCATCTGTTGAAAACTAAAGTTTATGAACTCGAATCTCAAAGAATTCTGGTCTTATGATTATAATGACTTATCATCTTACTAATTTGTTTAGATATTAATTTCTAAAGACATGGGGGAGAAATGATTAATAACGATAATAATTAAAATCAAAATTAGCTTCCGGAGATGTTTAAACGATTTGAATGTGAAAATGAAGAGTGTGACATCAAATAATGATGATAGATACAATTTTTTTTTTTTTTTTTTTGGTATCATGTAAATTTGAGATGGAAAACTTGGGTGTGGAAACAAGTGTGCTGTATTATCAAATTCTGATTATGGGTATGAATGTTGAAAGTTTAAAACTGTCAAAAACATAAAAATGTGAATTAGAGTTTACAGATAAGAAGTCTTGATAACAGAAATGTCAATAGTGTTGATTGCCTTGTGTTTATAAAGAATTTTGATTAGAAGAATTATTCTTCTGGTAACCCAAAATGAATAGTATTAATCAGTGAACATCTTAAATGAATACTTATTCATGACTATTAGTATGTTTCTTACTTTGGAAAAAAAAAAAAAAAAAAATTCGTGTGGAGTGAGACTAAATAAGCAGACCACAAGCTAATAAAAACTAAACTCAACTAATGACGTCAGTTAAGAGAAAAATACAAGCTTATACAACCACAAAGCCACTAATTCCATCAAGGATAAAATCATCATTATTACATGAGACCAAAGCGTAATTACTTTACTAATTCTCAAATAGACAACATAACTATCGATTGTAAAACCTTGATATTCTATCTGGTAAATCTGGAACTATAGACAATAGGACGTTTACTAAAGACTAACATTTAACTCATACTTCTTATTATCACTTTGCTGATGTACAGGAATAACCATTATATGCTTTTATATATATTATATAAAAAATAGACCCTCTAGCCTAACTAGTAACAATCTTATGAAAATGTTGATACATGGAAAGATTAATTACCTGAAGAACTTTGATATTAACTACTCCCCTGCTTTATATATTTAAAATATTCTAATGAAAAAAATCATAATTTACTGTAAGAGAGAGAGAGAGAGAGAGAGAGAGAGAGAGAGAGAGAGAGAGAGAGAGAGAGACTAAACTTTTACCTTTTATTTGGCCACTCTGATAATTTGAATAACCCACATTGAAGATGTATGTTGAGAGAGAGAGAGAGAGAGAGAGAGAGAGAGAGAGAGAGAGAGAGAGAGAGAGAGAGAGAGAGACTAAACTTTTACCTTTTATTTGGCCACTCTGATAATTTGAATAACCCACATTGAAGATGCATGTGTGAGAGAGAGAGAGAGAGAGAGAGAGAGAGAGAGAGAGAGAGAGAGAGAGAGAGAGAGAGAGAGAGAGAGAGAGAGATGGCTTAATCAAAATTAAATTTTCAAACTATTCTCGACTGAATTTTATATTCATTCCTATGCAAGAGCTGACTCTTAACTAATCTGACTATAACTACATTAAATAACCATCTAAAGAAAAGGTAATTATCAGATTTTACTAATACAGTAAGTGTATGCTTTCCTTTGCCAGATTAAATCTACAATAGACTTCTAAAGGCCTAAGCCTCCTCTATTACTATTAACAATTTAATATTGATCCATTTGAAATTTTCACCAATCGGTAGATTATCGAGATATTTATAAGTATTAATTTGTAAAATTTTACATTTATCAAAGCAATGATGTTGAGTACCATACTTACAATAATCTGTTTATGATATCATTTCCATAATTCATTTTTGATAAGAATATTAAAGTGAAATTTTACTTTACTGTGACCAACCCATCCATCGATATATTAAAGCATTCATTTGTAAAATTTTACATTTATCAAAGAAATGATGTTAAGTACCATACTGGAAATAATCTGTTTATGATAACATTTCTGTAATTAATTTTTCGATAAGAATATCAAAATGATTATTTAATTTAAGGTGACAAAGCTAGAACTTTAATTGTTAAGAATTATACAATGAATAAATCAAAGATTGTGTTAATTTTTACGTGATTTTTTAAGAAATTAATTTCATGATATTCATCGATCAGGAAAAGTGAATATTCTTTGTCTTGTATATGTGTACTTATCTTTTTGTGCCTTGGAAAGATATAAAATTAAAAAAAATATATATAAAGTAAAATATGAGATGCTGGACAGCAAGATAGAAAGGCGATAGGAGAGGAGCTAATTTAGAAGAGTAAAAAGCAGGTGCAAAGACCATTTCATAATGCCTACAGTGTGTCTTGTGAAGTGACTCTATAGCACTACCACCAACGAGGTAATTATCAATTGTTAATTATTCATGAGAATTTGACTGACAAGTTCCGTTACGTAAAATTTAATGTTTACAAAACATTTGATTCCAAAAGTAATTTTATACTTAAGATACTCATCAATACTAATATCTATAGTAAAGAAAATGCCCCCTTAACTGTTAATGTTAATCGGTAATATATATAAAGTATATTCCTGTACATCAGTATGCCTAAATGAGCATTTACTACCCAATGCATAAAATACAATTGAATGAAATGAAGTTAACTTGAAATCAAGACCATTTTAAACGTAATTGGTACATTATGAAAACATTAAAAACCAGATGAATCTAATATAAACTGAAAATTTAACGTTTCCTAAAGACAAGGGAGTCATTCTTAATTATGAAATGTCGTCAATTTATTCTTAAAAACAACTAAATTTTACACAAAATCAAATCAAACATCTATACCTTAAATCAGGACTTTTTTCCCCCTTAAAACTCTTTCACTGTAAACTACACAATTCTATCCCTTTAGAAATCCTACACAAGATATTCGAGAGTTTATTACACTTTTTTTAAAAGATGACTACGGCATTTATTTATCCCTCCTCTAAATCATGGACACAAATGGGTAAAATCAGAGACTAGACAGACTTGTGTGATCCCACTTGGTCTCCTTTTCAGTGAGCCCAGATATCTCTGCGCAACAAAAAGTGCTGAAATAAGAGACCTCAAAATGACACTTTTCAAATTACTAGAGACTTTAAAGCTAAAACACAAAATATATTAATAATCAACAAACATTAACTTCTTTGTTTCCACAAATATCGGCCATTAAAGTTTCATTAATATCTACCAATGAGTTAAAGCTGATCTAGCATTAACTTTTATGAATTTTCATACATTCTTGAAAGTACTTTAAATCACTATCTTTACATGTCATTGAAATGTACAATGCTTACATAAACTGAACATAACATTTGACCACTTGTCAATGAAATTACAATGCATTCATATTTACACTTGAAACAAAATTGTACCAAAAACCTATTCATTTGACATTACAATTATCCAACAATTCAAGATTCCTCTGAATTAAAAATATAAATAATTGGAGGTAGATTTGAACATAACTGAGTAATTGATACTAAATTCTAAAAGTTTGATCAATAATCTATAAGCTGAAAATTATTCAAGACTTTCAAGCAACTTAAGCATGGCAAGACAATTACTGACATGACTTGCGTTGTCAAAGTAGAACCTACTCTAATTTGACAACACTTCTGTGAAAGCAAGTGGAGAGTTCCCCAACATGCTAACCAACATTTTGACAAGTACAATATACTCTAATTCTTACATTAGGTCACTGCTCTCATTACACCAACAATAGAATGAACGACCTCTGTACAGGAGAGGTTTGTGAACAGCCTAAATGAACAGTGGTTCCTTTAGTCAAAAGCAAGCTGTACTTCCTGGACCCTTTGGCCCTTTCATGGAAAGGAATAATTGGCAAATGCTGATGCTAGAAGGGAGAGGGGGGCAGGGGGAGACCTCAGTCACATGAACCTCGACTGGGTATGGTTTTTTTAAACATTTCCAAATTAGGTGTGGGTAGGATCAAGGATAAGGAATGGGAGATCTGTTTAGGGAGTTAAGCATCAGATAGAGAAGAACTTCTGCTAGATTTAAATTCTTGGAAAATTCTTGAAATTTTTCATAACTTTTGAATTAAGGTTTAAATCATTTGATGTTCAAGGTATGCTCATGTAGCCCTATAAACACATGCGTTTATACAAGCAAACTAGAGAGAGAGAGAGAGAGAGAGAGAGAGAGAGAGAGAGAGAGAGAGAGAGAGAGAGAGAGAGAGAGAGAGAGAGAGAGAGTAATACTTTTGAAGAAAAATTACAAACTTATAACAGAGTTTGTATTTTTCCTAACATACAAACCCGAATTCTTTACTATAGGAGATATTCTAGAACGAGCTGGAGAATACGGCAGAAAACCTTAACAAGGTCGTTAAGGTTATCCCCCTGTTGGGGGGGGGGGGGGGGGGGGACTGGCGGCCGGTAGCTACTGAGTACCTTCAATCGGATTCTAGCTAGGACTATATCAGGGGGCGGTGACGGAGGGAAGATTTGAGTAAAGAATTCGGGTTTGTATGTTAGGAAAAATACAAACTCTGTTATAAGTTTGTCATTTGTTCCTACACTAAATACAAACCCTCATTCTTTACTATAGGAGACTTAGTCTTGAGGTCAGGGTGGACGAAGGGTTCTCTATACCTAGAGAAGATAGTCCTCAGACTAGACTCTATTAATGAACAATCTCCCATTAACTTTCTTTGTAGATCCCCAAATCCAGCATGACTGAAGGTTTGTAAATACATAGAAACCAAAGTTTCAGCATGAAGAGGGTCGGGAGCAATACCAGGACCCTTTCATACAAAGGGTTCCCCTGACCTTGAAAAGGGGAACCGTCGTGACTACGAGTATAACTTATACCCTGTGATAGGAGTCAGATGAGTTTCATACCTTATTTCCATTGATGAGTCCAGCCGAAACTGTTCACAGACTAGGTTACCCAAATGGGAGGAAGAAGAAAGAGCATAAGATAGATGGATGTTCTTCTAAAACCTAGTGTAATTCAGAATCCTCGATCAATGGCTACTGTCCCCTGAAAGGGCGTAAAGGTAGTTACAGCACCTGCTGACCTGCCACAATAGGTCCTATAGAAAAGGTGTTTAGAGACCTGTGTCACATCTGATGAATAGTGAGTGGCGAATGTAGATTGGCGCTTCCAGACTCCAGCTCTTAAGACTTAGGAGACTGAGAAATTCTTCTTAAATGCCAGCGAGGCAGCTACTCCCCAGACTTGATGGGCTTTGGGTTGAGCTGCCTCAGGGTCTCAGTGAATGGCACTCGCAATAACTTTCTTGAGCCAGAAAGAGATGGTGTTGCAAGAGATTCTCTTCTTAACCTTGTTGGTACTGAGGAAGAGATGACGGAGGCGTGGTCTGAAAGGTCTGGTGCGCTTCAGGTATTTCCTTAGCGCCCTGACCGGGCACAGTAGCAATTGGTCAGTATCCTGAATTGCCCTATTGAGGCTGGAAAATTGAAATTCTCTAAACCTCTCATAGGCAGATGAAGGATTCTGGGTTTTGGCCACAAAACTTGGCACGAAGTTGAGAGAGACTTCCCCCCCTTCCTCTAGTATGGGTGACTTCGTAGGATAGACCGTGAAGTTCACTAACCCTTTTTGCCGAGGCCAGAGCTACTAGGAAGACGGTCTTAAGGGTGAGGAAGAAATCAGATGCCTTAGTTAAGGGCTCATATGGAGGCCCCTTTAAGGAGCTTAAGACCAGGGACAGGTCCCAAGGTGGTGGTCTAATTTCCACTGGGGGGCAAGATCTCTCAAAACCTCGAATCAACAAGGTGATATCTTCTGAGGTGGAAAGGTCAACTCCTCTGTCTGCAGATGAGGCTTAAGGCTGAACGATAGCCCTTAATTGCCGAGACTGAAAGGAGTTTCTCCTCTCTGAGATAAACTAGGAAGTCTGCCATTAAAGGAAGAGAGGGATCGAGTGGAGACATGCCTCGCCTTCTACACCAAGCTGCAAACACACTCCATTTTGCTTGGTAGAGGTTTGTGGAAGATTGGCGCAGGTGCCTGGACATGTGTTCAGCCACCTTTCCTGAAAAGCCTCTGCTTCTGAGGAGAGACTGGACAGCCTCCAGGCGTGAAGTTTCAGGAAGTGGATTCTCCCGTGGGGGATACCACTGTGTGGCTGCGTCAACAGACAGGGTTCTGGAGGCAGGAACCTCGGCACTTGAAGCAGCAGGGAAAGGAGATCTGTGTACCACTCTCTGCTTGGCCAAGCCGGAGCAATTAGAGTTAGCTTGCAGTCCTAGAGATCCTGATTTTGTTGATCACCTTTCTGAGCAGGCAAAAGGGAGGGAAGGCATAAGTGTTCAGGTTGTCCCAGGAGTGTTGGAGGGCGTCCTGGATCGCTGCCTGATGGTCTGGAACTGGGGACCCGTAGTGGGAAAGCTTCACATTCAGAGAGGTGGCGAACAGATCTATTGTGGGTAAACCCCACAAAGCTATTACTGTCTTCGCTACTCGAGGATCCAAAGACCATTCTCCACTCAGCATTTGGTGATGCCTGCTCAGCTGATCCGCCACGATGTTTCTCTGGCCCAGAATAAACCTGGCTGAAAGAGAAATGTTGTGGCTTTCTGCCCACTGGCAGATCTGGACTGCTAACAGACAGAGGTCTCTTGCCAGAGTAGCCCCTTTTTTGTTGATGTACGAGACGGCTGTGGAGTGGTCGCAAATCAGAACTACCTCTCGTCCGTGTAGATCTTCTACAAAGAATTTTAGGCCTTTCCAGGCAGCTAAAAATTCTGGGTGGTTTATATGGAGAGACTTCTCTATCGGAGCCCAAACTCCTGATGCTAATTTGGGGCCTAGGTGGGAACCCCATCCCCGTAGCGACGCGTCCGAAAAGAGTTTTAACTTCAGACTCGGGTTTTGGAGGGGAATGCCCTTCTGGGTGTTCTCTCTGGTCGACCACCAATGAAGATCTTGTAGCACCAGACTTGGGACCTCCACTGCCAAGAATGGGGAATCTGACTTTTGAGACCAATGGGTCTTCAGATGCCATTGGAGACTTCTGATTCTCGATCTCCCGCCTGGAACTAGTTTCTCCAGAGAGGCAAGATGGCCCAGAAGACATTGCCACAACTTGGCTGAAGGTGGTAGTGGAGACAAGAGATGGGTGATGGACTGATCCAGTCTCTGAAGCATGTCTTCCGACGGAAACACTCTCCCTGCCTGGGTGTTGATGGACATACCCAGATAGTTCAAGACTTGGGTCGGAGTTAAGCAAGACTTCTCTGCATTTACAAGGATCCCCAGATCCTTGCAAAGACTCAGAAGTCTTCTCAGATGATCCAGAGCTAGCTCCTTGGACGAGGCCAGGAGTAGCCAATCGTCCAGATATCTTAGCAGACGAATTCCATGTTTGTGCGCCCACGAAGTTACGAGTTCGAAGATCTTCGTAAAGACCTGTGGGGCGGTCGAGAGGCCGAAGCACAGGACTTTGAACTCGAAGATTCGACCCTGAGCCAGGAAGCATAGGAATTTCCGAGATGTGCGATGGATTGCCACTTGGAAATAAGCATCTCTCAAGTCTACAGATGCCATGAAGTCTCCTGGGCGTACTGCTTGGGTGACGGAAGCCGCTGTCTCCATTTTGAATGGAATCTGCTTCACGAACTGGTTCAGAGTCGAAAGATCTATTACAGTACTGGTCTCCAACCTCCCGAGGCTTTCTCTACCAGAAAGAGGCGACTGAAAAACCCCGGGGAATAGTCGGAGACCTCTTGAATGGCGTCTTTTAGAAGCATGCTATGTATCTCCCGAGCTTGGGCTTGCTGTTTCACGGGATACCGAGGGACCTGGGAGGACGAGATCGGGGGAGGAATTAGAGGAGGAGGAGAGTCTATGAAGGGAATGCGGTATCCCCAACGAAGCACCCTTATGGTCCATTGCATGGCCCCCATAGCTTTCCAACTCCTCCAACTCCCCTGCAGGCACCCCCCTACACATTGCGAGGGGGGAGTCGAGACCCTATTTCTGTCTAGGGTTCCTCCCTCTGCCTTTAGCCTTAGGAGGAGCCGACTTTCTTCTGCCCATAGGTTTGGGTGTAAAAGAGGGGCGGCTGAGGTTCTTGGCTGGCAGTGGAGATGCGGTTGTTGCCTTGGGTTGTGGAGTTGGCTGCTGTTGCATTGGACGAAAGGAAGCAGCCTTTTGCATTGCAGTGTCCTGTGTCTCCTTCCTCCAAGTCTCTAAGGTGGAGGAGACAGCTTGTCTAGAGAGGAGGAGAGGTTGTAGGAGATCAGAGTTCCTAAACTCAGATTTCTCAGATTTTCCGATGCTCCTATGCAGTCTGGAGACTACCGATTCCCTCCTTTTGAGAATCCAGTTGCCCCACATCGTTGCAGCCGTAGCAGATAGAAAGTCCATTGTCTTGGCCCCAGCAGCCAAGACTTCCTGCAGAGACTGCATGGAATTTTGGTTTGAAAGGTCCTCGTGACTTGCAAGGTAGCCCACTGGGCCAGACCATGTGTCAAACCAGGATAGTGCCTCTAGAAGAGACATTGACGCTGCTTCCATTGTCGAGGCTTCTGCTGCGGTAAAGGAGACTGAAAGGGAAGAGAGTCTCTCTGCAGAGCAGCTAGGTGTAAGCCTTGCTGTGCGGGGATCAAGTGTCAGAGGCGAAGGGTTGGCGTCTCTGACCTTGTAAAAGCGCCTTTGCCTCGAAAAAGGAAACTGCAGCATTTTATGGGATCCTTGAGACTTCAAGGAATTCGTTTCCCCCGAGACCGCCTGCGAGACCTTCCTCAGACGGCCTGCAGTGTGAATAGACCAGGGAAATTCAATTCTGGTCTTAGGGTTAGGTGGAGGACGACATAGTCTGTCTAAAGCTGGAGCGTCAGTATGACAAGGCGACAAGTGTAAATCTCCAAGACCTGATATATTACACATCGTTCTTAGAGGCCTCAGATAGGCGGACTCTAAGTCTTTTGATGGTTGTTCCTCCGAGGAATCCTCAGGTCGCACTAATTCCTCGTGAGGGAGGGCGGTAGAAGCCCGAATGTCTGAAGGTAACGGCGAGGTAACATACTCCATTGCTGACAATCCAGAGGAAGGCTGAGCGCTGGTTGATGGCACCGCGCGCGCAAGATCCTGCCTGAAAGTTGAAGGTTTAGGCGAAGGCGACCGAATTAACGGTACTGTCTCAATAAGAGAATGCATTGATCGGCGGCCTGGCCTTTCCCCTCTGTTCTCAGCCGGAGAGGAGAAGGGCTGAACCCCTGCGTCTTCTTCTGAAGTTCTTGCGAAGCCTATATTTCGTAATTCATTAGAAAGTACGGGAATGGGTGCTGTTCTGTCTGAAACGCGAGGGCGTGGAGAATGACCTCGCGCGGATATGTCCGGAGATTTGTGCTCTCTGAAGTTTGACGTATGGGAGCGCTCTCTCTCTGATGATACTAAGCGACGGCGAGAAGTGTTCTCTCTCGCCTTCCCAGCGCGAGCTGAGCTCCTCACGAAGAAATGTGAAGGAGAGGAATCGCGCTCAGTGTTCTCTTCCCTTGGTTGTGCTCTGGGGACGATCAGATTTAACCTCGCCCCAACGGCAGCGCTTATTGCTCTTGAGAGAACTCTCTCGTGAAGAAGAGCGCGAACGTCTCGTAGAGCTCTTCTTATAGCGCCTAGATGATTCCCCCGCGAGAGGAAGACGATCGCGAAGCCGAACGATAGCGCGAGGAAGTATTCCTCATGTTTGTGACGAAAGCGCTTATCGTGTATCGGCGAGACATTTCGTGAAGAGTTAGAAGGCGAGGAAGAACGAGAATGATGACGTCTCTTCCTATGTCGCCTCTCTCTCCGACGAGAATGTCTTGGCGAAGGAGAGCGAGCTCTCCTTTTCCTCTTCTCTCTTTCTCTCCTATTCTCTAAGGAGGACGAATACGACGAGGAGGAGGAGGAGGAGGAGGAATCACGATGATCACGCTTGCGACATTGTTTCGTCGTAATGCAAGCGAGGAGTGAAGTAGGCTCCGCAGGAGCTGACTTTATTACCTCCGCTGACACTTCAGCGGCCGCCGATTGAGCTGACGGGATATCGGCGAGGTCCGGAACTTCCGAGGGTTCCAAAACAGAAGGGACCTGAGGTAAAACTGTGCCTGCGAGGAACTGGTTCCACACCTCCACCGAAGGAGAACCAGGAAGTCCAAGGGCAGGCCATACCGCTCACACGTTATCTGGAATAGGAGCAGTAATAGAATTATTTCCGATGATGGATGAAACTATCCCACGGGGGGTGGGGGTGGGGGGGGGGGCGGGGGGGGGGCAACTTGATTCACCTGCCCCGGGGGAATGGGTGTTAAGTCAATGGTGCTGCTCTTCGTTGACTTCCCCCCGAAGGAAGGAGGCAAGGAAGAGTCTGAAGGAAGAGATCGAGGGGCAGAAGAAGAGGCCCGACACTCCTTACCTTTCGACGGCGAACCTGGAGGTAACGAATCCTTCTTGGATTTCTTCTTCTTCCTTTTCATGAACTTATCCCACTGCGTAGGCAACCATTCCTTACATACTTGGCAGGGGGAGCCTTCAGTACACCTATGACCTCTGCATGAAGGGCATAGGGAATGAGGATCCACCTCCGGTGGTGACATAAATGTGCCACAAGATTTCGGAGGAATCCCGGGACACTTTCTCAAATTAGAGGACATCACATCTACTTAAAGAGAAAAAAGAAAAAGTTAATGAAAAAAAAAAACACACTTAAAGAAAGGCTAGTCTGCCAGTCAAACAAAAGCGGGAGCAGCGGTGTTACCACTGCGATGGCTAGAATTCGATTGAAGGTACTCAGTAGCTACCGGCCGGCAGTCCCCCACCGCCAACAGGTGGATAACTACCGGCCCGGTCGTTAACGACCTTGTTAAGGTTTTCTGCCGTATTTTCCAGCTCGCGCTAGAATATCTCCTATAGTAAAGAATGAGGGTTTGTATTTAGTGTAGGAACAAATATCTTTCGCAAAATTGGGGTCCACTGAAAAAAAATCCAGCCGTCACCCTATTCAGTAACTATATACCAATTTCTAGTCTAGACCTCTCTATGCATTCACCCCATCATTTATTGCACTTTTTAATATATACATGTGACACCATAGACCCTATGCATATGATTAACACCTAGATTTCCCTTTGCAAATACAGGTATGCTTTATCCTAACGTTTTCTTAGCCTTCACGCATTCCATTTTTGGGGTAACTAGTGCCATTATATGAACTGATCAGGAACACAATTCCTTAGATCCAATTCCCTAGATTCAACTACCCTTTCTCTCATCTAGAATTTCTTTGTTAATTTCAATACACTGACTCCTTCACTTGTGTGAATCTTCAGCTATTGCCTGACACCAAATAGTTCTCAAAAACATAAAAAACATAAGATACAAACACTTAACAATTTAATAAACCAATACTTCCTGACTGCTATCATTTACCTATGTTTTAAGTATTTCATTATATTCATGTTCACTCCTAACTCTACTTTCATTTTCAAAAATTTTATTCTCCCGTAATTACTTTTATTCTAGACTATACATCTTTAACTAAGTTTTTGTACAACCTATTTTAACTTCAATCTAAATATATAATTTAATTCCCTTCTATAAATAACCTTTCATTTATCAATTTTCATAGACTCTTCTTGTTATTCCAATACCATTAGAGTATCTTTACTTTAAATAGAAGTGGAAAATTTGGAAAACGCGGTCGCAAGCACACGCCCAAAATTGATAGGATCTTACATTCCTATACTAGCGACCTTACTCATACTTGTATTGTATCCCTTATAAAATTTTAGATAAGCTAAGGAATTGCAGTATTCTATCTTACATATTCTAACATATACAATATGTTAATATAGTAAGTTATTATCTCTCCTATAATTCGAAATCCAAAAAATGTTATTATGATATCTCTTATAAATTCAACATAAATTTTTCCTAACTATACAAACCTTAGATCTTCACTATGTATACATGTTTTCAGCGTTGCTGGAATCTAACCATAAACTTTTACATGAGGTGCCACCTTGGAGGAAAAAAACTGGAGATGCCCTGACCCGGATTAGGTGAAGCCAGGCTTTACCAGTCAGACTGTTAAACTGACAGTTCTCGATTCCCAAGTTAATCTCCAACAGTGTACTGGGACTTAGGAGTCAGTTCTATTCAGACCTTTGTTTATAGACGGCAAACTATTTCCTTGTGCTTTTTATTATTTTACCTCCCGCACACACATACTCAACCAGTAAGATCTCTCACTTTGATTGCAGACAGATCTGCTTTGGGAGATGCGGGATGGCGGGAGTAGTTTAAGTAATGATTTGTCCTGGGGGCTGGGACTTTAAAGTCTAAGAGCCGCGTTCGGGGCGAAAGTTACGGATAATCTGATGAGGTAGAATTCAGGTTTGTATAGTAAAGAAAGACACAAATGACTTTCAAGTTTGTTATTTGTTCTTATACAAATAGAAACCCTTTGCTCAGTAATATGGAGACTCGTACTTAGGTGGGTGGAAGTCCAAATTTCAGCTGGCTGGAAAATTTGACATGGGGTACTGCTTTGAAAAAAAGAAGGAAAAAACCAAAGTTTGTAAACTCTCGGCCTGGTAAAGCTTGAAAGTTTGACAGCCTGGGCAATTATGGTGAAGGCGTGGAAACACACTGTGACTTAGCCAGCTAAGAGTAAAGAGTAATATTGACCACCTTTAAACTTAAACCAGACAAAGCCTAACATTCCTTCGTAGGGAGATGGGGGATATTACAAAATATATTAAAAATTTCACACCACACAAGTAAAAATGGCTGTTACCTGCAGTCAGAGGTAGGCCAGCGTTCACCACACAAGTAAAAATGGCTGTTACCCTCAGTCAGAGGTAGGCCAGCGTTCACCACACAAGTAAAAATGGCTGTTACCTGCAATCAGAGGTAGGCCAGCGTTCAGAGTCCTCAGGACGCTGTGCCCCAAGAGAGGGGAAGATCAATGAACAAAAGGCCAATCATTATATTACTTCATCCTAGACTGATAACAGGTAACATTCGCCCTCGACAGAATACTACTAGTTCTGTAAGGGAGATGAATTAGCTAAACAACCTCTAAAAGCTTTTCCTTCATGGGGGAACCTGAAAGTTCCAAAGGAAGGTCACAAATGACACAAGGCGTCAAAAGAGGTAAACTCCCCGCGAAGGTTGTCCATGGGTTAAAGGGTCATCACTGACCAGATCACCCTATGGAGGAAGCCGAATGAGAAGTCAGCAGGAAGAGTACGAGACATTGGAGAAAGAAGTTGTTCTTATACAAATAGAAACCCTTTGCTCTGTAATATGGAGACTCGTACTTAGGTGGGTGGAAGTCCAAATTTCAACTGGCTGGAAAATTTGACATGGGGTACAGCTCTGAAAAAAAAGAAAGGGAAAAAAAAGAAAGGGAAAAAAAAGTTTGTAAACTCTCGGCCTGATAAAGCTTGAAAGTTTGACAGCCTGGGCAATTATGGTGAAGGCGTGGAAACACAATATGACTTAGCCAGCGAAGAGTAAAGAGTAATATTAACCACCTTTAAACTTAAACTAGACAAAACCTAACATTCCTTCGTAGGGAGATGGGGGATATTACAAAATATATTAAAAATTTCACACCACACAAGTAAAAATGGCTGTTACCTGCAGTCAGAGCTAGGCCAGCGTTCACCACACAAGTAAAAATGGCTGTTACCTGAAGTCAGAGGTAGGCCAGCGTTCACCACACAAGAAAAATGGCTGATACCTGCAGTCAGAGGTAGGCCAGCGTTCAGAGTCCTCAGGACGCTGTGCCCCAAGAGAGGGGAAGATCGATGAACAAAAGGCCAATCATTATATTACTTCATCCTAGACTGATAACAGGTAACATTCGTCCTCGACAGAATACTACTAGTTCTGTAAGGGAGATGAATTAGCTTAACAACCTCTAAAAGCTTTTCCTTCATGGGGGAACCTGAAAGCCCCAAAGGAAGGTCACAAATGACACAAGGTGTCAAAAGAGGTAAACTCCCCGCGAAGGTTGTCCGTGGGTTAAATGGTCATCACTGACCAGATCGCCCTATGGAGGAAGCCGAATGAGAATAGTCAGCAGGAAGAGTACGAGACACTGGAGAAAGAAGTTGTTCTTATACAAATACAAACCCTTTGCTCTGTAATATGGAGACTCGTACTTAGGTGGGTGGAAGTCCAAATTTCAACTGGCTGGAAAATTTGACATGGGGTACTGATTTGAAAAAAAGAAAGGAAAAAAAAAAGTTTGTAAACTCTCGGCCTGGTAAAGCTTGAAAGTTTGACAGCCTGGGCAATTGTGGTGAAGGCGTGGAAACACACTGTGACTTAGCCAGCGAAGAGTAAAGAGTAATATTAACCACCTTTAAACTTAAACTAGACAAAGCCTAACATTCCTTCGTAGGGAGATGGGGGATATTACAAAATATATTAAAAATTTCACACCACACAAGTAAAAATGGCTGTTACCTGCAGTCAGAAGTAGGCCAGCGTTCACCACACAAGTAAAAATGGCTGTTACCTGCAGTCAGAGGTAGGCCAGCATTCACCACACAAGTAAAAATGGCTGATACCTGCAGTCAGAGGTAGGCCAGCGTTCACGACACAAGTAAAAATGGCTGTTACCTGCAGTCAGAGGTAGGCCAGCGTTCAGAGTCCTCAGGACGCTGTGCCCCAAGAGAGGGGAAGATCAATGAACAAAAGGCCAGTCATTATATTACTTCATCCTAGACTGATAACAGGTAACATTCGCCCTCAACAGAATACTACTAGTTCTGTAAGGGAGATGAATTAGCTAAACAACCACTAAAAGCTTTTCCTTCATGGGGGAACCTGAAAGCCCCAAAGGAAGGTCACAAATGACACAAGGCGTCAAAAGAGGTAATCTCCCCGCGAAGGTTGTCCGTGGGTTAAATGGTCATCACTGACCAGATCGCCCTATGGAGGATGCCGAATGAGAAGTCATCAGGAAGAGTACGAGACATTGGAGAAAGAAGTTGTTCTTATACAAATAGAAACCCTTTGCTCTGTAATATGGAGACTCGTACTTAGGTGGGTGGGAGTCCAAATTTCAACTGGCTGGAAAATTTGACATGGGGTACTGCTTTGAAAAAAAGGGAAAAAAAGTTTGTAAACTCTCGGCCTGGTAAAGCTTGAAAGTTTGACAGCCTGGGCAATTATGGTGAAGGCGTGGAAACACACTGTGACTTAGCCAGCTAAGAGTAAAGAGTAATATTAACCACCTTTAAACTTAAACTAGACAAAGCCTAACATTCTTTCGTAGGGAGATGGGGGATATTACAAAAATATTAAAAATTTCACACCACACAAGTAAAAATGGGTGTTACCTGCAATCAGAGGTAGGGCAGCGTTCACCACACAAGTAAAAATGGTTGTTACCTGCAGTCTTTCGTAGGGAGATGGGGGATATTACAAAAATATTAAAAATTTCACACCACACAAGTAAAAATGGCTGTTACCTGCAATCAGAGGTAGGGCAGCGTTCACCACACAAGTAAAAATGGCTGTTACCTGCAGTCAGAGGTAGGCCAGCGTTCACCACACAAGTAAAAATGGCTGATACCTGCAGTCAGAGGTAGGCCAGCATTCACCACACAAGTAAAAATGGCTGTTACCTGCAGTCAGAGGTAGGCCAGCGTTCACCACACAAGTAAAAATGGCTGATACCTGCAGTCAGAAGTAGGCCAGCATTCACCACACAAGTAAAAATGGCTGTTACCTGCAGTCAGAGGTAGGCTAGCGTTCACCACACAAGTAAAAATGGCTGATACCTGCAGTCAGAGGTAGGCCAGCGTTCACCACACAAGTAAAAATGGCTGTTACCTGCAGTCAGAGGTAGGCCAGCGTTCAGAGTCCTCAGGACGCTGTGCCCCAAGAGAGGGGAAGATCAATGAACAAAAGGCCAGTCATTATATTACTTCATCCTAGACTGATAACAGGTAACATTCGCCCTCGACAGAATACTACTAGTTCTGTAAGGGAACTGAATTAGCTAAACAACCACTAAAAGCTTTTCCTTCATGGGGGAACCTGAAAGTTCCAAAGGAAGGTCACAAATGACACAAGGCGTCAAAAGAGGTGACCTCCCCGCGAAGGTTGTCCGTGGGTTAAATGGTCATCACTGACCAGATCGCCCTATGGAGGAAGCCGAATGAGAAGAGTCAGCAGGAAGAGTACGAGACACTGGAGAAAGAAGTTGATATTCATTCGACATTGCGGATAACCCTGAGGGAGAAGATCCCTTTTTGACTGCTCCCACTGGGAGGATGTCTTTTAGCCGTCACTACTTCTTCCTTTGCCTACCGTACCGCTCTCACTGGGAGGATGACCACTCCCAATACTTGTTGCATGGAGAAGCCTGTTTGGAGTAGTGTCCTCTGCAAACAGGACTAAATCAGCGAAGATCTGTCTCCAAACTCGACATAAATGTGCGGCTTATGCCAGGGTAAATCCATATGGTTGCAAGCCTCACAGATCACAAAGAGAGCGAAAGAGAAATTTTCAGGTTTAAGGCCAGATGATAAGGTTAATCGGAGAGGGAGATGGCAAGTCTTCACTCTACAGAGCCAAAAACAAAAGTCAAGCTTTTCCTCCAAGGCTGCAAGGGTTAGTAAGTGGGGGTGGTAAGTCAACCTCGTAGGTGAGTCAACTTGGAGGAAAAATAATCCCCCCACCCCGCTACCTAGCAGAGAGTTGTTGACACCTCGCATAGAAGTTTATGGCTAGATTCCAGCTACGCTGAAAACATATATCCATAGTAATGAGCAAAGTGTTTGCATATAAATTTAAAATCAGATGTTTTGCATTAACTCAAAAAGATTTCAGGATATTTAGGACATTTTGAAAGCAGGATTGAAGGGCTACACGAGAATTACATATCTTGAACTCTATAGCTACAGAAGTTCTTTTTATACACAGTAAATAAATAAATACTTAAAACTAATCTTAATCTCATTCTCATCAATTGCATGGCTTTAATCAATGAACAGTTTATAAAATTTTCCTCACCATGAATTTTATGAACATATTGATATCAGAAAAGGAAAACTTTCTAATGTGAACTACAAAAAAAAACTAGCTAATATGTCATTAAGGTGAATTTTGCGTATGGTAGAATAATAGGCTACTATGAAACACATTACTATAACTCTATCAACCTACTGCCAAATGCAAATTTAAAATAAAAATCTGATATTCTCTCTAATAATTGAAATAAACAAATGAAAACTCCAAGTAATTAACTTTTCGATTAATTGAAATATTACACTTCCAATTAGTTACCCTTTGAATTATGTTGCCACATTCGATTCTTTAACATTAATTATCCTAAATACCCTATATTGTTTACCAAAAAACCTGAGTTATATAAATAGCATGGAATTTTCAGAATTAAAAAATAAAGAATTTGGCATTATTTAGAATTACAGCTATTTTGTAATTGAGAACTTATTTTCATGGATGCAAATACATTGATGAGAATGAGATTCAATCATGAGGCTCTAAGTGTAAAGACACAAGTTATCTAGAGACAAATTGAAACAAGTAGTTAATGGTGGATACAAATTCATCTTATAGGAATTATGTCAACCTAATTAAAATGATATATCGAATTCAATAAAAATCTTGAAGTAATTAAAATGTAAAATCAAACGGTCTGTAATATCATGATAGCATTACTTTTAAAAACTACCCTCATTAAAAAATTAACCAGTAAAAGACACTTAGAGCCTCATTGCAACACGTTTGTACGAAAATATTTCTAAAATTAGGAACCATCCCTATACTAGAAAGCTAAAATGTCTAAAAATAATGTGAATTTTTCTTCCAGACTATTAGGTCTGATGCTCATCAAGAGCCAGTCATTGCATTCAAGGAGGCAGCCAAGTTCAATCTGAAAGAAAGTAAAAGAAAAAAGAAAGTTAATTTACTCCACCAATAACAGGAGATATATGTATTTTTTTTTTTACAGAACTTCAGCATTTGTACCTATCAAAAAATTAATCAAAATTGGCTATAAATTCTAGGTATCTTTTCTTTTAATTAGGTTAAAAGATTTTTTTTAAGATTAAATTAGACATGCTCACCAAAACTTAATTTTATAAAACACAAAACAACTTGTACTTCACAAATTCATCAGTCATATTACGCCAAAATTCATGGTATTAAATGTCTACAGAAAGAATTTTACTTTATGTAGTCCATATTCATGGTATCAAATGTCTAAATAAAGTCTTATTTTACTTTTTTATGTAGAGGATAACGTGCAATCCTTCATACATTCACCGTATACCCACCAGCTACAGCTATAGAAGAGAGACTGAGAAAGCAGATGATGGATATGATTATGAGTATGGGTATATGTATGCAATTAGTGGGAGTTGGTGAGAATCCCATATCATATGGTCAATTTACAATATAGGTGGGCAGTTAAAAACCTAAAAGTCACATTTTGCTAATGCATGTCTGATGGTTGCAAACTGCAGGAGACCTTTTGTGAGCTGTATAGGTTAAGAGTCCAACAAGGAGGTAAGTCTCTTAGGATCACCCCTATACTGATCGATTTACACTGGCTGCCGACTAAAGCGAGAATTGAATCTAAAATATGTAAAATAACCCACCAAGTTATCAGAACCGGTCGTCCAAAATACTTAAGAGAATTGCTACATATTGCGCAGCCAACAAATCGTGTCGACACGAGAATAATTACAGATGGCTTCAAACTTTTGGAACCTAGATATATGTCTAATTCAGGCTCTAGAGCCTTTAAATATGCGGCCCCGAGACTATATAATATGCTCCCACGAAACGTTCGAATGATTGAAGACATTAAGGTTTTCAAGCGGAAACTGAAGACTTTCTTATTTCAAAAATCATACAACAGTGACGATTTAACAGTAAATGAACAATACGTGATCTGAAACCATAAATACTCTGAACGAACAAGGTAAAACGACAGCGGAGGCCCTGTATATAGTAGGGTTCTCCTGCTTTATGGGACCAGAAAAGCAGTCATCAAAGTAAAGTAAGTAGGCAGTTATTTGATGTAGTTGAAAATCCCCTATTTGTAAAACTAGATTTTTGTATTGGTTAATTCTTTAAAGTGTCGACTGACAGTTGCTATGAGACATATATGTCCTTAACTTCATTAAACAACATTTATTGAACTTGAACTTAAAATGATTTTACAATCACAAAGACCCAAAAACTTTTTCTTGCATACGCACCTAAGATGGAGCATTCAAAGACTCCGTATTGATTTAGTAATCTACAATATCCTAATAACATTACCATATGAAACTTTAATTTCTTCTTGAAGCAAATGTTTGACAAGAACAAACCATCACTCACCTCTGCTTGTTTGAGAAATGTAGAATTGAAGTATGGTGACTGCTAGCATGGCCATTTCTCTTGCATAAAAAATCTCTGGAGGTTCATCACCAGTATCATCATCATCATCATCATGGTATGTAGTTGGGAGATCATCCAGTCAGGCCTCATTTGGCCCATCTTGTGAAACCCATGCGACTGTTACACCCATTTACCAGCCTCAGTTCGTAGTTTTCTTGATAAAATTTTCTCTACGTCCATTTTTTTTTCAAATTTGAAAGTTTATTGCAAATGCTCTCAATTTTATCTAGAGGTTACGGCGCATCACTTTTTAAAGTTCTTTTTGCTGTGTATTTGAGGGCTTCTTTTAATTTTTTTTTGTATGTTCATCTCCATTACTTTGTCTGGGTTGTATCTTTACCTCCATTGCCTTCTCTAGGTTGTATCTTGAACTCCATTACTTCTCTAGGTTGTATTTTCACCTCCATTACTTGTCTAGGTTATATCTCCACCTCCAATGCTTTGTCTAGGTGGCATCTTCACTTCCATTGCCTTATCTTAGTTGTATTTTTTACCTCCAATGCCTTGTCTAAGTTGTATTTTTACCTCCATTGCCTTGTCTAAGTTGCATTTTTACCTTCATTGTCTCGTCTAGGTGGTATCTTCACCTCCTGCCTTGTCTAGGTGGTAACTTAACCTCCATTGCCTTGTCTACGTTGTATCTTTACCTCCATTGCCTTGTCTAGGTGATATCTTCATCTCCTGCCTTGTCTAGGTGGTATGTTCACCTCCATTGCCTTGTCTAAGTTGTATCTTTACCTCCATTGCCTTGTTTAGGTTGTATCTTCACCACATTTACTTGTCTACTAGGTGGTATCTTCACCTCCATTACTTGTCTAGGTTATACCTTCACCTACAATGCCTTATCTAAGTGGTATCTTCACCTCCATTACTTGTCTAGGTTGTATTTTTGCCTCCATTGCCTTTTCTAGGTGGTATCTACACCTCCATTACTTGTCTAGGTTGTATCTTCACCTCCATTACTTGTCTGGGTTGTGTCTTTACCTCCATTGCCTTATCTAGGTGGTATCTTCACCTCCATTACTTGTCTATGTTGTATCTTCAACTCCATTGCCTTATTTAGGTGGTATCTTCATCTCCATCACTTGTCTAGGTAGTATTTTCACCTCCATTGCATTGCCTAGGTGGTATCTTCACTTCCATTGCCTTGTCTAGGTTGTAGCTTCACCTCCATTGCTTTGTCTTGGTTGTATCTTCACTTCCATTACTTGTATGGGTTGTATCTTCACCTCCATTGCCTTGTCTATGTGGTATCTTCACTTCCATTACTTGTCTGGGTTTTATCTCCACCTCCATTGCTATGTCTAGGTTGTATCTTCACCTCCACTGGCTTGTCTAGGTGGCATCTTCACCTTCGTTGCTTTGTCTAGGTTGCACCTTTACGTCCATTGCCTTATATAGGTGGTATCTTCAGCTCTATTACTTCTGTAGGTTGTAACTTCCCTTCCTCAACTTTGCCTAGGTTGTATCTTCACCTCCAAGGGTAGATTGTATATTCATCTGCATTGCTGTGTAGGTTGTATTTTCAGCTTTATTGCTTTGTCTAGGTGGTATCCTCACCTCCATTACTTCTCTAGGCTGTAACTTCTCTTCCTCAAGTTTGTCTAGGTTGTATCTTCACCTCCAGGGGTAGATTGTATATTCATCTGCATTGCTCTGTGTAGGTTGTATTTTCACCATTATTGCTCTGTCTAGGTGGTATCCTCACTTACATTACTTCTCTAGGTTGTAACTTACCCTCCTTAACTTTGTCTAGGTTGTTTTTTCACCTCCAGGGGTAGATTGTATCTTCTTCTGCACTGCTCTGTGTAGGTTGTATTTTCACCTTTATTGCTCTGTCTAGGTGGTATCCTCACTTCCATTACTTCTCTAGGTTGTAACTTACCCTCCTTAACTTTGTCTAGGTTGTTTTTTCACCTCCAGGGGTAGATTGTATCTTCTTCTGCACTGCTCTGTGTAGGTTGTATTTTCACCTGTATTGCTTTGTCTAGGTTGTATCTTCATCTCCATTACTTTGTCTAGGTTTTATTTTCACCTCAATTGCCTTGTCTAGGTTGTATCTTCACCTTCATTATTTTGTCTAAGTTGCATCTTCACGTCCATTACTTTGTCTAGGTGGTATCTTCACCTCCACTACTTTGTCTAGGTTGCATCTTTACTTCCATTGCCTTATCTAGATTGTATCTTCACCTCCATTGCCTTGTCTAGGTTGTATCCTCACCTCCATTACTTCTCTAGGTTGTAACTTCTCTTCCTCAACTTTGTCTAGGTTGTATCTTCACCTCCAGGGGTAGATTGTATCTGCATCTGCACTGCTCTGTGTAGGTTGTATTTTCACCTTTATTGCTTTGTCCTAGCTGTATCTTCATCTCCATTACTTTGTCTAGGTTGTATCTTCACCTCCACTGCCTTGTCTATGTTGTATCTTCTCCTCCATTACTTTGTCTAGGTTGCATCCTTACTTCCATTGCCTTATCTATGTGGTATCTTCACCTCCATTGCCTTGTCTAGATTGTATCTTGACCTCCATTACTTTGTCTAAGTTGTATCTTCAAGTCCATTACTTTGTCTAAGTTGTATCTTCATCTCCATTAATTTGTCTAGGTTTTATCTTCACCTCCATTGCCTTGTCCATGTTGTATCTTCACCTCCGTTACTTTTTCTAAGTTGTATCTTCATCTACATTACTTTGTATAGGTTGTATTTTCACTTCCATTGCCTTGTCTAGGTGGTATCTTCACCTCCATTACTTTGTCTAGGTTGCATCTTTACTTCCATTGCCTTATCTAGGTGATACCTTCACCTCTATTACTTTATCTAGGTGGCATCTTCACCTCCATTACTTTGTTTAGGTTGCATCTTTACTTCCATTGCCTTATATAGGTGGTATCTTCCCCTCCATTACTTTTTTCTAGGTTGCTTCTTACTTCCATAGCCTTATATAGGTGGTATCTTCACCTCCATTACTTTTTATATGTTGTATCTTCACCTACATTGCCTTGTCTAGGTTGTATTTTCACCTCCATTACTTTGTCTAGGTTGCATCCTTACTTCCATTGCCTTATATAGGTGGTATCTTCACCTCCATTACTTTGTATAGGTTGTATCTTCACCTCCATTACTTTGTCTAGGTTGCATCTTTACTTCCATTGCCTTATCTAGGTGATACCTTCACCTCTATTACTTTATCTAGGTGGCATCTTCACCTCCATTACTTTGTTTAGGTTGCATCTTTACTTCCATTGCCTTATATAGGTGGTATCTTCCCCTCCATTACTTTTTTCTAGGTTGCTTCTTACTTCCATAGCCTTATATAGGTGGTATCTTCACCTCCATTACTTTTTATATGTTGTATCTTCACCTACATTGCCTTGTCTAGGTTGTATTTTCACCTCCATTACTTTGTCTAGGTTGCATCCTTACTTCCATTGCCTTATATAGGTGGTATCTTCACCTCCATTACTTTGTATAGGTTGTATCTTCACCTCCATTGCCTTGTCTAGGTTGTATCTTCACCTCCATTACTTTGTCTAGGTTGCATCCTTACTTCCATTGCCTTATCTAGGTGGTATCTTCACCTCCATTACTTTGTCTAGGTTGCATCTTTTCTTTCATTGCCTAGTCTAGGTGGTATCGCCTAGTCTAGGTGGTATCGCCTAGTCTAGGTGGTATTGCCTAGTCTAGGTGGTATCGCCTAGTCTAGGTGGTATCGCCTAGTCTAGGTATACTTCACCTCCATTACTTTGTCTAGGTTGCATCCTGACTTCCATTACTTTGTTTAAGTTGTATCTTCACCTCCATTGCTTTGTCTAGGTTGCATCTTTACTTCCATTGCCTAGTCCAGGTGGTATCTTCACCTCCATTACTTTGTCTAGTTTGCATCCTTACTTCCATTGTCTTATCTAGGTGACATCTTCACCTCCATTACTTTGTCTAGGCTGCATCTTCACTTCCATTGCCTAGTCTAGGTGGTATCTTCACCTCCATTACCTTGTCTAGGTTGTATCTTCACCTCCATTACTTTGTCTAGGTTGCATCTTTACTTCCATTACTTTGTCTATGTTGTATCTTTACCTCCGTTACTTTGTCTAAGTTGTATCTTCATCTCCATTACTTTGTCTAAGTTGTATATTCATCTCCATTACTTTGTATAGGTTGTATTTTCACCTGCATTGCCTTATCTAGTTAGTATCTTCACCTACATTACTTTGTCTAGGTTGCATCCTTATTTCCATTGCCTTATCTAGGTGGTATCTTCACCTCCATTACTTTGTCTAGATTGTATCTTTACTTCCATTGCCTAGTCTAGGTTGTATCTTCACCTTCATTAGTTTGTCTAGGTTGTATCTTCACCTCCATTGCCTTGTCTAGGTTGTATCTTCACCTCCATTACTTCTCTAGGTTATAAATTCCCTTCCTTAACTTTGAGTAGGCTGTATCTTTACCTTCATCACTTCTCTAGGTTGTAACTTACTTCCTAAACTTAGTCTAGGTTATATCTTCACCTTCAGGGGTATATTGTATCTTCATCTGCACTGCTCTGTGTAGGTTGCATTTTCATCTTTATTGCTTTGTCTAGGTTGTATTTTCCCCTTTTATTACTTTGTCTAAGTTGTATCTTCACCTCCATTACTTTGTTTAGATTGCATCTTTACTTCCATTGATCTGTCTAGGTGGCATCTTCACCTCCATTACTTCTCTAAGTTGTAACTTACCCTCCTACTTTTTTCTAGGTTGTAGCTTGACCTGCATTACTTCTCTAGGTTGTAGCTTGACCTGCATTACTTCTCTAGGTTGTAACTCCCCTTCCTCAACTTTGTCTAGGTTGTATCTTCACCTCCAGGGGTAGATTGTATCTTCATCTGCATTGCTCTGTGTAGGTTGTATTTTCACCTTTATTGCTTTGTCTAGGTTGTATCTTCATCTCCATTACTTTGTCTATGTTCATTTATATAGTCATGTCTTCAGTGGAACAAGTTTCGTTCCTCTCTGCTTGAATTTTAGCAATACAATACTTTCATCATTCATTGCAGCATCATCTTTGCACACTTTACCTTGGCGAATTTTCCATTTTCATGTAAATTACAGTAGGTTGACCATGATACCAGTCACCAGTTGAGATACTACCGCCAGTGTTATTAGATCCTTTGAATGGCCAGATAGTACTACGCTGGATCAATCTCTTGTATAGCTCCTTTTTCTTTATTTTTTCTATGCATATATAGAATAGTCTGGCCTATTTTTTACACACTCTCCTCTTTCCTCATATACTTGACTACACTAAGATTAGATTAAAGTTCTTCTTCACAGAAGAGATTAACTACTGCACTGTAATTGTTCAGTGGCTACTTTCCTCTTGGTAAGGGTAGAAGAGAGACTTTCGCTATGGTAAGAGGCTCTTCTAAGAAAAGGACACTCCAAAATTAAACCATTGTTCTCTGGTCTTTGGTAGTGTCATAGCCTCTGTACCATGGTCTTCCACTGTCTTGGGTTAGAGTTCTCTTGCTTACGGGTACATTCAGACATACTATCTTATGTTTCCTTATTTCCTTTCCTCACTGGGTTATTTTCAGTGTTGGAGTCCTTGGGCTTTTGGCATCCAGTTTCCCTGTGCTTTTCCTCTATTTGGTATATTCCTCTATAGGGTCATCAGAATGTCTAACTGCTGTCTCCTTATTTAAAGGTTTAAAGGTTACTCATGAATGGCAGAGGCAATGGACAGTGACATTGCCCTATCAAGCAAGACAATGCACTAGACTCTGACCATGTATACTGTACATTAGATCAGCGCCCAAAGCCCCTCTCCACTCAAGCTAGGACCAAGGAGGGCCAGGCAATGGCTGCTGATGACTCGGCAGATAGACATATAGGCTCCTCCAAAACACCTACTGTATGCTTACAAGGATGGTGAGATTCCAGCGACCAAAGGAACTAACGAGTTTGAGAGGGACTCGAACCCCAGTCTGGCGTTCACCAGTTAGGGATGTTACCACATTGGCCACCACAATCCTTGTAGTAAATTATCTGGTTTTAAAACTGTATTTACTTGTTTGCATTTAGCTTCCTTCTTTATATTTAGATATGAGCATTTTCGATGAACGTCTCCAGCATTTAATCCAAGTCATTTTCATTCTTCTTTGGGGGCTGACTTGCAACAAACTTCACATTCTTCAGATCTAAAGATGTCTATGACTTTTCTATATGTTTGCAGTCTTTAATGATACTTCAGTTTCTACCTTTTGATTGAGTTACTCGTATAACAAAGTTGTTTCCATTATAGTAACCCTGGTGCTTCTTATCTTTATTTCGTTTCCATATTTCCATAATAGTTTCCACTTTTTTTTATTTTGAACTGCCGAAAAAAGGGGCACTTCTGCACAACGGCACCACTGAATATTCGAGCAGAGCATCTGTAGAGGAAAAATAATATTAGGAACGAATATGAGAGAGAGAGAGAGAGAGAGAGAGAGAGAGAGAGAGAGAGAGAGAGAGAGAGAGAGAGAGAGAGAGAGAGTTTCTTTACATGCACATTGGTAAGTGTAACTATTAACCCAATGCCCTTTATTTTCTAGGCCCAAACGAGAAAAACATTCAAGCACCTCCTTTCTTTCAACCCCCCCCCCACAAGAAGCCCTAATTGCTGTACATTTCTACTTAACCCCGAAGTACATAGTAAAATCAAGAGCTAAGTTCTTTTTTGTACAATTAGTTGGTATATTGAACAAAACAAACAAATGTTTAGATGTGTACTAACCTTTAAACCAACTGTTGATGAGATCTGCAACATTACAGCAGCTGATTTTACTGTTGAGCTGATTCTAGGCCTACGTAGGTTTCTTAAATACTCAATGAGCTGCTAAAACTGTAGTCACTTGCTAGGCCTGTCCATTGATGCTTACGGTGACGTCATTGGCTCCTGCTGTATCCAGAATATCTGTACAGTTACACATGTGTCTGACGTCAGTGTTTGTTCTTGTCTGTCTTTACAAACGGTATAATATCCAATCTTCGTATGAGCCAATTGCTGAAAATATAATAGATATTTTAATGGAAAAATCGTAAACCAACGTACCAAAAGATACATATGATTTTTTGCTTTATATTTATACAACCAATGAACCAACAACCATTTGCCATTGCTAAACAAAATTTGTAACATTCAACAATAACCTTCAGTTATGTAGTGCAATATGCAAAATGCCTCATAATGTATACAATAAATAAAATTTCTATTAAAATGAGTATTCACGAGTCAATATATTTTTGATGCAGAAACATATTTAGATAAATAGTAAAACATTACAATTGTAAATACAGTATTTGTAAAATAAAAAAAAAATTCATGTAAATATACTATGATGTATAGTTATAAATTATAAGATTGTAAATGTGTATTACCTAATATAAACAGTAAAAAAAAAAAAAATGGTTGAACGTGTAGGTCCTGTAGCTAGTAGGGTTTCCAAGATAGGGCCAGGAGAGCAGTACTTAAAAGTAAAGCAACCAAGGAAAACTGTGTCCACTGGGCATCTACCTAAGAGTAAATCCCATTTTTAATCATTCTAATAGGAAAACTTGTTATTAAAGGCCAATGTCCTTGTGGTGGCCGATGTGGTAACGTCCTTGCCTAGTGATCGCCAGTCTGGGGTTCGAGTCCCGCTCGTTAGTTTCTTTGTTCGCTGCAACTTCACCCTCCTTGTGAGCTAAGGATGGGGAGGGGGGGGGGGTTGAGGGAACCTACAGGTCTATCTGCTGAGTCATCAGCAGCCATTGCCTGGCCCTCTTTGGTCCTAGCTTTGGTGGAGAGGGGGCTTGGGCGCAGATCATATGTACAGTATACATGGTCAGTCTCTAGGGCATTGTCCTGCTCTATAGGGCGATGCCACTGTCCCTTGCCTCTGCCATGCATGAGCGGCCTTTAAACTTATTCTAATTTCATAGTTTACAGCGTGCTGCATTCGTTCGTTCGCTCGTTATTGATAGCTATACCTTATCGTGGTTTGTGGAATGAGCAGTTAAGATCTTATTAGCCTAAAATTTCTAAATATAATGATCATTTTAACGGATTATTATTATTATTATTATTATTACTTGCTAAGCTACAACCCTACTTGGAAAAGCAGGATGCTATAAGCTCAGGGGCCCCAACAGGGAAAAATAACCCATTGGGGAAGGAAACAAGGAAAAATAAAATATTTTAAGAGCAATAACACTAAAATAAATATTTCCTATATAAACTATAAAATCTTTAACAAAACAAGAAGAAAAAGAGAAATAAGATAGAATAGTGTGCCTGAGTGTACCCTCAAGCAAGAGAATATTGATAACAAATAAGTTTTAATAGATATTGATTTTTTTTTGTCTTATTTTCCTTAACTTTTCAATTTACATTAGGATATAATATTTTCCATAGCATTAAACTTTGCGGTTTGGCAACGAACATAACATACTGAATGACATTCCAACCCGTAAAAGATAGTAACAAAGTAGGGTAAAAATTACGGTCGCCTGTATTTTACTGAACTGCGGATGAGTAACAGTGTAGCTTATGCCAGTACAAGTTCTTGCTGCTTAACAGTGCGTTCTTCCACTCGATGTCAAGAATAGCAATAAGGTGGCAGCTTTCAAGAAAAACCTGAAGACTTATCTTTTTAGAAAGTGTTATAATAGTGACCTGAAAACTATTAAGCCTGAATACAAATGCTAGCGAAATAACTGATAACGATACAGAGCAAAATATTAACTGGAAAGAAATTATTTTCTCACACACCAAGGCCCGCCTGAACAGACCTTTAGTGTTTGATGGAGGGCGAGAAATAAACCCGTAAAAGTAAGTAAGTTCTGCAAGACAAATGCTGAATACATCACTTAGTTATATGTAAATAGGAAAGTGTGACACAGAACTATTCATCAATTGGAATTGTTTGGTACCCTTGAATATTTGACACCAATTTATGCCCAAATTAATCGTTTGCATAACCTTTCTTCTATGCTACTAACTCAGTTAGCCACGTCGAGCCAGACATTACTGCAGACTAGCCTACTCGCTAATATCTATAGACTAGTGTACGCGACCCGTCAAAAGGGACAGCTATTTTTCCCTGTTGGAGCCCTTGGGCTTATAGCATCTTGCTTTTCAAACTAGAGTTGTAGCTTAGCTTGTAATGATGATGATGATGATGATAATAACAGATATGAACACACGCAGATATGCGCGCTCACAGAGGTTCAACACCTCCCACCCCTCCCCTCTTCCCAACTACAACACGGCAGTTTCTGCAATTTGTGATAGATTGTGGTTTTCGAGTGTACCTCTCGGGGTACCCTCTCTCATCAGGGAATGACTTCTCTCTCTCTCTCTCTCTCTCAAACCTACCTGGACAAAGTACACATTCCCCCTCTCTCACTCGCTTCCAAAGCGAGAGAGAGAGAGAGAGAGAGAGAGGAGAGAGAGAGAGAATCATTGCTTTTACAGAAATTTCATATGAGAGAGAGAGAGAGAGAGAGAGAGAGAGAGAATCATTGCTTTTAAAGAAATTTTA
>NC_090732.1:3489536-3492076 GCF_036898095.1 Palaemon carinicauda | reverse complement strand
GAAGGGTGTGGGAGGAGGAGGGGAAGATGATAGTGAGAGGGAGGATGAGTTCCCATCTAACCTTCTATAGAAAGACCTCATTAAAACCTTGCTAACATATTAATCAGCAAAATTTTCTCCCCATATTCATATACTGTACATTCTCATTCCTGAAGTTCACTTTTTAACACACTATAGGAGTCAGGTGCAAGCTTGAATGGGTTGTAATAAAGATTCAGAGTGAACTATAAGAAGAAAATTATGGCATAGTTAATAGTTCAACGTATATGCACTATAACTACAATACTAAATTCTCTTTGAAATTTTGGAAACTATGCAAACTACACTTTTATTGACAAACGTATTCATTATGATGAATTGCGCAACTACGAGACAGTATATTGTCGACTTACTCAAACAATAAAGGGTCTTGTTAACCCAGTGTTCCCGGTTCAGCAATCCGAAAATAGCCCATGTATCTAAGAGAATTAGTCTTTTAACCAATATTGCTCAAAGTCTATCAGAGAATTATGTTAAAATCTTCTCTTGATACTTTAACCTTCTTAAAATGATTTTGGTTTGAGTTTAAAGTTGAGACAATACGGTTATTAACAATTGGTCAACCACCAATTTGAGACAAGTAGCCCTATCAGTACTGTGTAGGCAAATATCCTTTTTATAATCAGTCACTTTAAAATATTTATTCTAATAACTGAAATTGTTAATATTATTAGAGAGAGAGAGAGAGAGAGAGAGAGAGAGAGAGAGAGAGAGAGAGAGAGAGAGAGAGAGAGAGAGAGAGAGAGAATGTTACAGTAAATCAATACATTCCGAATTTTTTCGATACATTTGCGGCTGATGAAAAATTTTTTGGATGTAGTTTATGACTCGGGCTGTCAAAAGAGCGATGGAAAAAACTGGGAAAAGTTTAACTTAATTTGTTAATACAACAAAGGTTTCATTCATTAGGCCAAACCATAAATGATATACTGGGTGCATTCATACACTGCGTTTGGCTAGTAATAGGTTAATGAAGGAATTTGCGTATTTATTCATACAGCGGTCTTATTGATGGAAATTAGCAGGCCAATTGCCATTATCAAGTGATAATTATTAAACACGGTTTTATGAAATTCTCAAAAATGTCTCTTCAAAGTTTTGAAACCGCCTAACTACGAAAAAATTCCAATATATGTTAAGGGCTTTTTATAACCCAATTATTCACCATTGGAATCTATAGCATCTAAAAAAAATCCACAAATTGCAAAGATAAAACGCATTTATAATACCTTATTCAGCGATCCTTTGCCAAAGAATTGTCACACAAACACAACACACGTCTTACTTCAATGGTGTTTAGAGTAATACTGAGTCTTTCCCTTACAGACTTGGGCAGTTTGTTCTGACCAATCAGAGGCCTCCAACATAACCACCATTTCTATTACCCCGTTCATTGGTTGAAAGCATTTCTTTTCGGGGGAATGCTTAGAATTTTCTGTAAGATTCGGCTAAAATTGGCTTTTAGAAAATTTTAAAAGAATAATTCATATATATATATATATATATATATATATATATATATATATTATATATATATATATACACACACACACACACACACACACATATATATATATAATTATATATATATATATATATATATATATATATATATATATATATATATAACCTAATTAAAGTATATACAAAAGATACAGTTATTACCTAATACATTTATATAAATAAGGTTTAAGAAAACAGTTTTCCGTCTTCGGAAGATGTTTCAAGAACTAGATAACCTCATACACAAATGGCAAGAATTTTTAAGTTTATATTAGTTTATGTCTTAAATATAAAGAAAACGGAATCTAAATATGTATCATAGAAAACCTGTTTCATGGGAGGATGATCTATATTCGCTTTATTACAATTACTATTATTACTAGTTACGTTACAACTCGAGTTGGAAAAGCAAGATGCTATTAGTCCGAGGGCTCCAACAGGGAAAAATAGCCCAGTGAGGAAAATGAAATCAGGAAATAAATAAACGATATGAGAAATGATGAACAATTAAAATAAAATATTTAAAAAAAAAACAGTAACATCAAAACAGATAAGTCATATATAAACTATAAAAAGACTTATGTTCGCCTGTTCAACATAGAACTATTTGAACTTTTGAAGTTCTACTGATTCAACTACTAGAGTAGGAAGATTATTCCACAACTTGGTCACAGCTGGAATAAAGCTTCTAGAATACTGTGTAGTATTGAGCCTAATGATGGAGAAGGCCGGACTATTAGAATTAACTGCATACCTAGTATTACGAACAGGACGGAACTGTCCGGGAAGATCTGAATGTAAAGGATGGTAAGAATTATAAGAAAATCTTATGCAACATGCATAATGAACTAACTGATCGACGGTGCCAGAGATTAATATCTAGATCAGGAATAAGAAATTTATTAGACCGCAAGGTTCTGTCCAAAAAATTAAGATGAGATTCGAACGAGTATTTAAAAATGTTCAAAAAGTTAATGACTGTCAAAAAATACTATTAG
>NC_090732.1:3479536-3487036 GCF_036898095.1 Palaemon carinicauda | reverse complement strand
TGACTTGGTAGGTTTCCTCTTTGGGAGGAGCGCTCGGCTTCGTTCGCTGTCGGAGAGAGATAATGGTCCAATTTGCACCAACGTTTCAGTTGTAAATAAATATAGATAAAAAATTTATCCGTTATTCATTTTACTTTGATAATTTTCAATGGCTTAGTTTTTTTTGGTCTCTGCAACCTCACCATTCATGTGAGCTAAGGATGGGCGCTTTGGTGGAGCCTATAGGTCTATCTGCTGAGTCATCAGCAGCCATTACCTGGCCCTCCTTGGAGAGGGTGCTTGGTCGCTGATCATATGTATATATGGACAGTGTCTATGTCATTGTCCTGCTTGATGGGGCATTGTCACTGTCCCTCGCCTCTGCCATTCATGAGCGGCCTTTAAACCTTTAAACTATACTCAATTTTTTTTCTTAATGAGGCACCCTTTTAGCTCCGGAAAAGTTTCCTGATAGCTGATTGGCTGGACAAAATACTTCTAACCAATCAACTAACAGGAAACTTTTCCGAGCTAAAAGGACACCCTTGGGAGTCAGTGCAAATACGCCCCATTAAAAAAAATGAGCATAGTATAAATATATAAATTTTAAAAGAGCTGATGGACGTAAAAAAAAAAAAAAAACATTACATTTTCTAAAATATTACGATTAGAATTAGCATATATCTTTAAAAGAGCTGATGGACGTAAAAAATCAATTCTGTAATACAATAATAATCACTTTTACGTTTCTAAATGTTTGTTCGTCTTTTATTAGAACGTTTATCATAGTATTTATCAAAAAGTCAAGTTAATTATTATTATTATTTTTTTTTTTTTATTATTATTATTGTTATTACTTGCTAAGCTACAACCTCAGTTGGAAAAGCAGGATGCTATAAGCCCAGGGGCTCCAACAGGGAAAATAGCCCAGTGAGGAAAGGAAATAAGGAAAAATTAAATATTTTAAGAACAGTAACAACATTGAAATAAAGATTAATATAAACTATTAAAACTTTAACAAAACAAGAGGAAGAGAAATAAGATAGAATAGTGTGCCCGAGTGTACCCTCAAGCAAGAGAACTCTAATCCAAGACAGTGGAAGACCATGGTACAGAGGCTATGGCACTGCCCAGGACTAGAGAATAATGGTTTGATTTTGGAGTGTCCTTTTCATTATACATTTTTGAGGAAAAACAGACAATTAATTTTTAAGAAGAGTAACATTACAATAAATATCTCCTATATAAACTATAAAAACTTTAACAAAACAAGAGGAAGAGAAATTAGATAGAATAGTGTGCCCGAGTGTACCCTCAAGCTAGAGAACTCTAACCCAAGACAGTGTAAGACCATGGTACAGAGGCTATAGCACTACCCAAGACTAGAGAACAATGGTTCGGTTTTAGAGTGTCCTTATTATACATTTTTGAGGAAAAACAGAAAATTAATTTTCTTTAGTCATAAATTTTTGTTCATGGATTCTGAAATTCACTTTATGGTAAGAAGTAAAAACAATTATATCTAAAGAATTTATGAAAGTTTTGATTTAAAAAAAAAACCATGTTTTCTCATATATATATATATATATATATATATATATATATATATATATATATATATATATATATATATATATATATATATATATGTGTATATATAAGTCATTGTAATTATTAGTAAACACTCGCCAAGAGAGATTAGTTCACCAAACTTTCAACTGGGCTCCACAAGGCACTAGAAGAGTTGGAAGACCAAGGCCTACGTGGCTGAGGACTATGAAGCGTGAAGTGGGAGATGATGAAAGGAGAGGTATTGAATTAAAAGCTCAAGATAGAGACTAGTGAAATATAACCGAGGCCCTTTTAATAATACAAATTTCATCATTCCTTAACTTCAAAAATTTTAGTGTCATACTTGAAAGCAACACCTTATGTATATATACATTGATTTCTTTTAATAACAAATTACTGAATTATTATTGATCCTCTATATTCTTTCACAGTTGGGTTTATAGCATCTTGCTTTCCCAACTAAGGTTGTAGCTTGGCTAATAATAATAATAATAATAATAATAATAATAATAATAATAATAATAATAATTAATGGTAACTAATTTCATCAAAGGTTGAAGCTTTAACAAATGATATTAAATTATTGGATTTTATTTAACATTTACAAGTTTAGATGTTTTCAATTCAGCCTCATTACTTTAAATTGCTTTGAATAGAATGTGCAAAGGACATATGTAACAGTTTCGATTAAATGGCTTAAACCTATTCTATTATGATAGACAAGAGTACGCGACCCATAAAAATGAAGACTAAATATATAGATAGATATGCACACACGCACACACAAATATTCAACCCTTCCCACCCCCTCCCCCTTTCCTAACTACAACCCATTGGTTCGGCAATTTGTGGGAAATTTGGGTTTCTGAGTGTACGTCTCGGGGGGGAAACCCCCCCCCCCTCAAAAGTGTATGACTACTCCCTCTCCTGCCACTCAGCGTGACAGGAAAGAAAAAATTTTATATTATAGACAGACACTTGTTCCTTATTGTATAGGGGAGAATTAATTTTTCCCCACCAAAGCTGCTTCAAAACTTGTTGCTGCGATAACTTTATTATATATACTTAATATGCTTAAGCTACCTTCATATCTATGGTAGTGGTAGCTTATTGAAAAGTTCCTAACTGCATGCTGCTACACGGGAGTTCCAGACTCGCTCAAGCTCGATATTTTCTGATAATGTTTGCAACTTCACCATCCTTCTGAGCTAGGGATGGGGGATGGTTTGGGGGAGCCTATAGGTCTACCTGCTAAGTCATCATGAGCCATTGCCTGATCCTCCCTGGTCCTAGCTTGGGAGGAGAGGAGGCTTGGAAGCTATTATTATTACTAGCTAAGCTACAACACTGGTAGGAAAATCAGGATGCTACAAGCCCTATGGCTACAACAGGGAAAATAGCCTAGTAAGGAAAGAAAATACTGAAACAGATAGAATAGTGTGCCCGAGTGTACTTTCAAGCAAGAGAACTAACCCAAGACAGTGGATGAACATGGTACGGAGGCTATGGCACTACCCAAGAATTGAGAACAATGGTTTGATTTTGGAGTGGTCTTCTCCTAAAAGAGTTGGTTACCATAGCTATTATTATTATTATTATTATTATTATTATTAATTGCTAAGCTACAACCTCAGTTGAAAAAGCAGGATGCTATAAGCCTAGGGGCCCCAACAGGGAAAATAGCCTAGCGAGGAAAGGAAACAAGGAAAAATAAAATATTTTAAGAACAGTAACATCAAAATAAATATTTCCTATATAAACTATAGATACTTTAACAAAACAAGAGGAAGAGAAATTAGATAGAATAGTGTGCCCGAGTGTACCCTCAAGCAAGAGAACTCTAACCTGAAACAGTGGAAGACCATGGTACAGAGGCTATGGCACTACCCAAGACTAGAGAACAATGGTTTAATTTTGGAGTGTCCTTCTCTTAGATGAGCTGCTTACCATAGCTAAAGAGTCTCTTCTAACCTTACCAAGAGGAAAGTGGCCACTGAACAATTACAGTGCAGTAGTTAACCCGTTGGGTGAAGAAGAAATGTTTGGTAGTCTGTGTTGTTAGGTGTATGAGGACAGAGGAGAATCTGTAAAGAATAGGCCAGACTATTCGGTGTATGTGTAGACAAAGGAAAAGAACCGTAACCAGAGAGAAAGATACAATGTAGTACTGTCTGGCCAGTCAAACGACCCCATAACTTTATAGCGTTAGTTTCTTCTACCCTTACCAAGAGGAAAATAGCCACTGAACTAATATAGGGCAAAAGTTAACCCCTAGTCGAATTCACGAAATACTGATTGCTCATTATTCCATTAAAAATACTCAAATGAGTTTTAATGTTTTTCTATTGCGTTTGTTCCATTTAGAAAATACTTTGTAATTTTAAAACTAAACTTGAACAGAATATTCAGTGTTGTGGTGGCCGATGTGGTACCGTCCGTGAATGGAGAACGTCAGACTGAGGTTCGAGTACCGCTTAAACTCGTTAGTTCCTTTGGTCGCTGCAACCTGACCATCCTTGAGAGCTAAGGATGGGGTGTTTTTGGGAACCTATAGGTCTATCAGGTGAGTCATCAGCAGCCATTGCCTGACCCTCCTTGGTTCTAGCTTAGGTGGAGAGGGGGCTTGGGCACTGATCATATGTAAATATGGTCAGATTCCAGGGCATTGTCCAGCTTGATAGGGCAATGCCACTGTCCCTTGCCTCTGCCATTCATAAGCGGCCTGGCCCTCTTGGTCCCAGCTTGGATGGAGAGGGGGCTTGCGCGTTGATCGTATGTATATATGGTTTGTCTCTGGGGCATTGTCCTGCTTGATAGGGCAATGTCAGTGTCCCTTGCCTCTGCCATCATTCATCGGACTTTAAACCTTCAAAATGAAGTTATTATTGTTATCGTTATTACCATTACTTGCTAAGCTACAACCCTAGTTGGGAAAGCAAGATGCTATAATCCCAGGGGCCACAACAGGGAAAATAGCCCAGTGAGGAAAGGAAACAAGGAAAAATAAAATATTTTAAGAACAGTAACAGCATAAAAATAAATATTTCCTATATAAACTATAAAAACTTTATGACAATACAAAAGGAAGAGAAATTAGATAGAATAGTAAGCCAAAGTGTACCCTCAAGCAAGAGAACTCTAACTCAAAACAGTGGAAGACCATGGTATACAGAGGCTATGACACTACCCAAGACTAGAGAACAATGGTTTGATTTGGGAGTGTCCTTCTCCTAGAAGGGTTGCTTATCATAGCTAAGAGTCTCTTCTACTCTACCCCAAGACAGTGGAAGACCATGGTACAGAGGCTATGGCACTACCCAAGACTAGAGAACAATGGTTTGATTTTGGCGTGTTCTTCTACTAGAAGGGCTGCTTATCATAGCTAAGAGTCGCTACCCAAGACAGTGGAAGACCATAGTACAGAGGCTATGGCACTACCCAAGACTAGAGAACAATGGTTTGATTTTGGAGTGTCCTTCTCCTAGAAAAGATGCTTACCATAGCTAAAGAGTCTCTTCTACCCTTACCAAGAGGAAAGTAGCCATTTATGAGTAGCCTATAAACTTTCAGCTTCAGTTGGCTGAAGCTGAAATAAAAGATGAACGTCACAACACAAAGAGCAATGCAAAGAATCCGTAACAAAAATGCAAACTAAAGCAAAATGGCGAGATGTGAGACAGGGGTGGGGGGATGAGGGGTTGGGGGTGAAAGGCTTCGATTGCGCGGGGGTTACTCGGGGTGGGGGAGGGGGTGTTTGAAATGAATGTAATCTGAAAGTGAATACCGTATAACTATTCCAATCTTTACATGGGACTCGTTCCAATTAACTCGTGGGTAAATTCATTCCCCATATACACCGAGTGATAGATCATCCGCATTCTGTGCTGTACTGACGTGAAGCAAATTGGAAAGGTAGAAACGGGCGCCGATTGGGAGTCTTTTGTTTAATTATTTATCAATTCATTTATTTGTTTATTTATTCATTTATTTCGTGTATTTTTCATATGTATATTTCATACTTATATTCATGGGGTTTAGGGTTGTGGTGGCCGATGTGGTAACGTCCCTGACTGGTGAACCCCAGACTGAAGTTCGAGTCCCGCTCAAACTCTTTAGTTTCTTTGGTCGCTGCAATCTCACCATCCTTTTGAGATAATGAAGGGTGGTTGGGGGGGGGAGAGCCTAATGGGGGTTGGGGGGGGGGGGTTGGGAGAGCCTAATAGGTCTATCTACTGAGTCATCAGCAGCCATTGCCTGGCCCTCCTTGGTCCAAGCTTGGATGGAGAGGGGGCTTTGGCGTTGATCATATGGTATACACGATCAGTCTCTAGGGCATTATCCTGATTGACAGAGCAATGTCACTGTCCCTTGCCTCTGCCATTCATGAGTGGCCTTTAAACATTAAACTGCTTCTCATCTTGTTCTTTATTGGGATCTTATGATTCTTTTGTTTAATAACTTATTTATTAATTTATTTGTTTATTTATTAATTTATTTTGTGTATTTTTCATATATACGTTTATAACTTATCTTCATGAAACTGTTCATCTTGCTCTTTATTGGGATCTTAACTTTTTCGTTCCTCACTGGACTATTTTACCTGTTGGAGCCTCTGGGCTTATAGTATTCTGCTTTTCCAACTAGGGTTGTAGCTTGGCAAGTAATAATAATAATAAAGGCACAGACTATGGCCACGGCACTGAATCAAAGAAATAGGCAAATGACATTTGCTACTGATGATTTTTTTAATTGAATTAGTACGCATATTATTACTCTGCTGTCAAAATAGTAAACATATAGCCGATGAATGAGTTTCCGGACTGCCGCTTGTTTGAGTTTCCGGACTGCCGCTTGTTTGAGTTTTCGGACTGCCCCTTGTTTGAGTTTTCGGACTTCGCCTTGTTTGAGTTTCCGGACTAAGCCTTGTTTGAGTTTCCGGACTGCCACTTGTTTGAGTTTCCGGACTGCCACTTGTTTGAGTTTCCGGACTACGTCTTGTTTGAGGTTCTAGATTGCCATTTGTTCGAGTTTCCGGACTGGCCCTTATTTGAGTTTCCGGACGGCCACTTGTTTGAGTTTCCGGACTACGTCTTGTTTGAGGTTCCAGATTGCCATTTGTTCGAGTTTCCGGACTGGCCCTTATTTGAGTTTCCGGACGGTCACTTGTTTGAGTTTTCAGACTGCCATTTGTTTGAGTTTCCATGAGTTTCCGGACTGCCACTTGTTTGAGTTTCCGGACTACGTCTTGTTTGAGCCAGATTGCCATTTGTTCGAGTTTCCGGACTGGCCCTTATTTGAGTTTCCGGACGGCCACTTGTTTGAGTTTTCAGACTGCCATTTGTTTGAGTTTCCATGAGTTTCCGGACTACCCTTGTTTGAGTTTTCGGGCTGCCCATTGTTTGAGTTTCCGGACTAAGCCTTGTTTGAGTTTCCGGATTGCCACTTGTTCAAGTTTCCGGACTGCCCCTTATTTGAGTTTCCGGACGGCCACTAGTTTGAATTTTCGAACTGCCATTTGTTTGAGTTTCCATGAGTTTCCGGACTGCCTCTTGTTTGAGTTTCCGGACTGCCACTTGTTTGAGTTTCCATACTGCCACTCGTTTGAGTTTCCGAACTGCCACTTGTTTGAGTTTCCAAACTGTCCCTTATTTGAGTTTCCAGACTACCCTTTGTTTCAGTTTCTGGACTGCCACTTGCTTGAGTTTCCGGACTGCCCCTTGTTTGAGTTTCCGGACTGCCACTTGTTTGAGTTTCCGGAATGCCACTTGTTTGAGTTTCCAAACTGCCCCTTGTTTGAGTTTCCAGACTACCATTTGTTTCAGTTTCCGGGCTGCCTTTTGTTGAGTTTCCGGACGGCCACTTGTCTGAGTTTTCGGACTGCCATTTGTTTGAGTTTCCGTGAGTTTCCGGACTGCCCCTTGTTTGAGTTTCCGGACTGCCATTTGTTTG
>NC_090732.1:3449536-3469536 GCF_036898095.1 Palaemon carinicauda | reverse complement strand
ATAAGCGGTAAACTGAATACAATTTAAATTGGAGGCAATTAATGTAGAAGAGAGAGAGAGAGAGAGAGAGAGAGAGAGAGAGAGAGAGAGAGGAGAGAGAGAGAGAGAGAGAGAAACATATGTACAGCTACTGATCTTAAATTTGAAAGTTACTGAGCTCTTCTAATGTTCCTCATAAAACGATCTACAGTACTGTATATTACTGATTTCATTAGGCTGTTATGCTAATATGATCTAGCTAAAATTAGTGCATGGTGTAAATTATGAGGCATGAAGTGGATTCATAGCAAAACTCAAATTATGATTGTAAGTAGGTCGATGACAGAGGCTCCCCAACAGCCGGATCTCAGCATTGATAATGTTTCTTTAACTTGTGTGACGGTGCCGAGAGAGGGTTGTGAACTCAAAGGCAGGATGCAATCAACTGAGTTATATTATTATAGAACACTCTCCTTTATATACAAAACCTCAAGCCAACAGGACATAACAAGTTAGCAAGACAGACAATGTTACAGAGGAAAACAGCAGACATGAATTTTCATGTTCGTTTAGTGCGAGGGAAGAGCAAAGATACAAGCATAATATATACAAAAGGAATTATGTACAATTGTGTGACACACTGTTGGTACACTTGTATGACTTTTAAAATTTTGGATGTGATTCTTGGGAAACTCAATAGGTCTGTATGTTCTTTAATCACATAACTAATTGGCTTATTGAGAAAGCCTTAAGATTTTTGGTGATCAATCTATTCTGAAGAATTGTTTTATTTTTTTTCATTCTACTTGTTTCGAGTAATTGTTCTCCTTTCTGGTCTTCAGCTGCTGATTCTCATCTTAATTTTTTGAACAGAAACTTACGGTCTATTAAATTTTGTATTCCTGATCTAGATATTAATCTCTGGCACCGTCGTTCAATTAGTTCATTATGCATATTGCATAAGATTTTTTGTAATTCTGACCATCCTTAACATTCAGATCTTCCTGGACAGTTCCTTCCTGTTCGTAAAACTACGTATGCAGTTAATTCTAATAGTCAGGCCTTCTCCATCATGAGGCTCAATACTACACAGTATTCTAGAAGTTTTATTCCAGCTATGACCAAGTTGTGGAGTGATTTTTCTAATCGGGTAGTTAAATTGATAGAACTTCAAAAGTTCAAACTTGCAGAAAATGTTTTTATGATGAAAAGGCTGACTTAAGTCTCTCTTTATAGTTTATATATGAGAGATCTATTTCAGTGTTGTTACTGTTTTTAAAA
The DNA here is from genome assembly GCF_036898095.1 of Palaemon carinicauda. NCBI lineage: Eukaryota > Metazoa > Arthropoda > Malacostraca > Decapoda > Palaemonidae > Palaemon > Palaemon carinicauda. Next base: position 3,468,276 of record NC_090732.1, on the reverse strand, counting down.
GATGTTATTCTCATTGTTTATTACTTCTTATATAGTTTATTTATTTCTTATTTCTTTCTTCAATGTGCTAGTTTTCCATGTTGAAGCCCTTGGGCTTATAGCATCTTGCTTTTCCAACCAAGATTGTAGTTTTGCTGCTGCTAATAATAATAATAACAACAACAATAATAATAATAATAATAATAATAATAATAATATTACTTGCTAAGCTACAACCCTAGTTGGAAAAGCAGGATGCTATAAGCTCTGGGGCTCCAACAGGGATATAGCCTAGTGAGGAAAGGATACAAAGAAAAAGAAAATATTTTCAGAAGAGCAACTACATTAAAATAAATATTTCCTTTATAAACTATAAAAACTTTAACAAAACAAGAAAAAGAGATATTAGATAAAATGATGTGCCCGAGTGTACCCTCAAGCAGGAGAACTCTAACCCAAGACAGTGGAAGACCATGGTATAGAGGCTATGGCGCTACCCAAGACTAGAGAACAATGGTTTGATTTCGGGGTGTCCTTCTCCTAGAAGAGCTGCTTCCCATAGCTAAAGAGTCTCTTCTACCTTTATCAAGAGGAAAGCAGCCACTCAAAAATCAGTATAGCAGTTAACCCCTTTGGTAAAGAAGAATTGTTTGGTAATCTCAGTGTTGTCAGGTGTAAGAGGACAGTGGAGAATATGTAAAGTAGAGGTCAGACTATTCGGTGTATGTGTAGGCAAATGGAAAGTGAACCGTAACCAGAGATAAGAATCCAATGTAGTACTGTATGGTCAGTCAAAGGACCCCTCAACTCTCCAGCGGTAGCATCTCAATGGGTGGCTGGTGCCCTGGCCAACCTACTACCTATAAATAATAATGATAATAATAATAATAATGCTAATAATAATAATAATAATAATAATAATGCATTTAGTTTCTCCAGCGTTGTAGACTTTAAAGATGATCTTCAACTCTGGTATTCTGTAAAACATGTTGAACGAATTTACATAATTTCCCTCTTTTGGCAAAATATTTGGACTGATTTTCTTAAAATGTCCATGATTAACCAATTGGATTTGCTTACGTTTTACGGAATTATTTCAGATTTTTTTATGGTTAAAATCTAACGTATTTGAGGAGACTGAAATTCCTCATTCTATGAACCCTTTTTGTAGGATACCGGTTTGTAGGATACTCTGAACCATCTATATTATTATTATTATTATTATTATTATTATTATTATTATTATGATGATGATTATTATTATTATTACTTGCTAAGCTATAAGCCCAGGGGTTCCAACAGGGAAAATAACCCAGTGAGGAAAGGAGAAAAGGAAAATAAAATATTTTACGAAGAGTAACAACATTAAAATAAACATCTCCTGTATAAGCTATAAAAACTTTAACAAAACAAGAGGAAGAGAAATTATAAAGAATATTGTGCTCGAGTGTACCCTCAAACAAGAGAACTCTAACCCAAGACAGTGGAAGACCATGGTACAAAGGCTATGGTACTACTTAAGACTAGAGAACAATGGTTTGATTTTGGAGTGTCCTTCTCCTAGAAGAGCTGCTTACCATAGCTATAGAGTCTCTTCTACCCTTACCAAGAGCAAAGTAGCCACTGAACAATGACAGTGCAGTAGTTCACCCCTTGGGTGAAGAAGATATCGCTACTTATATAATAATAACAATAACATAATAACTGATTATGATTACTATAATAATGAACATAATCATAATGATATTTATGATAAGGAATATGATAATAAAAATTAAAAAGAGATAAATGATAATATTGATATTGATAATAATAGTAATCATAGTAATATTGATGCTACCACTACTACTACTACTTCTAATAATAATTATAAGAAGAAGAATAATAATAATAACAATAATAATGATAATTATAATACAGTCTTCGTAAGTCTAAGAGCAAAATCAGTCCGAAGTTTAAAAGCATGAGTAGTTTTAAATCTATAAGCACAAGAAGTCTTAAAGTCTAAAAGCACGAGCATTTTTAAGTCTACAAGCACAAGAAATCTAAAAGTTAAAAAGCATGAGCAGTTTTAACTCTAAAAGAACAAGAAGTCTAAAAGCACAAAAAGTCTTAAAGCACAAAAAGCCCTAGGTCTAAAAACATGAAAAGTTTCAAGTCTAAAAGCACGAACATTTTTAAGCCTAAAAGCACAAGAAGTCTAAAAACATAAGCAGTTTTAAGTCTAAAAGCATGAGCAGTTTTGAGTATAAAAGCACAAGAAGTCTAAAAGCATGAGCGGTTTCAAGTCTAAAGGCACCAGAAGTCTCAAGTCTAAGAGCACGAACAGTTTTAAGTCTAAAAGCAAATGGTTCCCCCCCTCTCTCTCTCTCTCTCTCTCTCTCTCTCTCTCTCTCTCTCTCTCTCTCTCTCTCTCTCAGCAGTTTATGTCTGAGCTAGCAAGTCTCATTGCGTATTCATTACTCGTCTGAGTAATTATTAAAATGACGTCGTTTGAGAATTACTCCACAGTTAAGATTCATACCAAGTTTCTATCTGGGAAAGAAGAAGAGAAGAGGTGGTATGAGATCTACTTGTCTGTGTCTGTGGACAGGATTATTTATTCATTTATTTGTCTGTGTGTCTGTGGAGAGGATTATTTATTTGTCTGTGTGTCTGTGGATAGGATTATTTATTTATTTATTTTTCTGTGTGTCTGTGGAGAGGATTATTTATTTGTCTGTGTGTCTGTGGACAGGATTATTTATTTATTTATTTTTCTGTGTGTCTGTGGAGAGGATTATTTATTTGTCTGTGTGTCTGTGGATAGGATTATTTATTTATTTATTTTTCTGTGTGTCTGTGGAGAGGATTATTTATTTGTCTGTGTGTCTGTGGACAGGATTATTTATTTATTTATTTTTCTGTGTTTCTGTGGAGAGGATTATTTATTTGTCTGTGTGTCTGTGGCCAGGATTATTTATTTATTTATTTTTCTGTGTGTCTGTGGAGAGGATTATTTATTTGTCTGTGTCTGTGGACAGGATTATTTAATTATTTATTTTTCTGTGTATCTGTGGACAGGATTACTTAATTATTTATTTTTCTGTGTATCTGTGGACAGGATTATTTAATTATTTATTTTTCTGTGTATCTGTGGACAGGATTATTTAATTATTTATTTGTCTGTGTATCTGTGGCCAGGATTATTTATTTATTTATTTTTCTGCGTATCTGTGGACAGGATTATTTGATTATTTATTTTTCTGTGTATCTGTGGACAGGATTATTTGATTATTTATTTTTCTGTGTATCTGTGGACAGGATTATTTATTTATTTATTTTTCTGCGTATCTGTGGACAGGATTATTTGATTATTTATTTTTCTGTGTATCTGTGGACAGGATTATTTGATTATTTATTTTTCTGTGTATCTGTGGACAGGATTATTTAATTATTTATTTGTCTGTGTATCTGTGGACAGGATTATTTATTTATTTATTTTTCTGCGTATCTGTGGACAGGATTATATGATTATTTATTTTTCTGTGTATCTGTGGACAGGATTATTTAATTATTTATTTGTCTGTGTATCTGTGGACAGGATTATTTATTTATTTATTTTTCTGCGTATCTGTGGACAGGATTATTTGATTATTTATTTTTCTGTGTATCTGTGGACAGGATTATTTAATTATTTATTTGTCTGTGTATCTGTGGACAGTATTACTTAATTATTTATTTTTCTGTGTATCTGTGGACAGTATTATTTATTTATTTATTTTTCTGCGTATCTGTGGACAGGATTATTTGATTATTTATTTTTCTGTGTATCTGTGGACAGTATTACTTAATTATTTATTTGTCTGTGTATCTGTGGACAGGATTATTTATTTATTTATTTTTCTGTGTATCTGTGGACAGGATTATTTGATTATTTATTTTTCTGTGTATCTGTGGACAGGATTATTTGATTATTTATTTTTCTGCGTATCTGTGGACAGGATTATTTAATTATTTATTTGTCTGTGTATCTGTGGACAGGATTATTTATTTATTTATTTTTCTGCGTATCTGTGGACAGGATTATTTGATTATCTATTTTTCTGTGTATCTGTGGACAGGATTATTTAATTATTTATTTGCATGTGTGTATGTGGACAGGATTATTTAATTATTTATTTGTCTGTGTATCTGTGGACAGGATTATTTAATTATTTATTTGTCTGTGTATCTGTGGACAGGATTATTTAATTATTTATTTGTCTGTGTATCTGTGGACAGGATTATTTAATTATTTATTTGTCTGTGTATCTGTGGACAGTATTATTTATTTATTTTTCTGTGTATCTGTGGACAGGATTATTTAATTACTTATTTTTCTGTGTATCTGTGGACAGGATTATTTAATTATTTATTTGTCAGTGTATCTGTGGAAAGGATTATTTGATTATTTATTTTTCTGTGTATCTGTGGACAGGATTATTTAATTATTTATTTGCATGTGTGTATGTGGACAGGATTATTTAATTATTTATTTGTCTGTCCGTCCATGGACAGGATTATTTAATTATTTATTTGTCTGTGTGTCTGTGGACAGGATTATTTATTCATTTATTTATCTGTGTGTCTGTGAACAGGATTATCTAATTATTTATTTCTCCGTGAGTTTGCGCAGAGGATTATTTATTCAATTATTTATCTGTGTGTTTGTGGACAGGATTACTTATTTATTTGTGTGTCTGTGACGCGGAGTATATAATTATTTATTTGTCCGTGTGTCTGTGGACAGGATTATTTATTTATTTATTTGTCTGTGTGTTTGTGGATATGATTATTTATTTATTTATTTGTCTGTGTGTCTGTGGATATGATTATGTATTTATTTATTTATTTGTCTGTGTGTCTGTGGACAGGATTATTTTATTATTTATTTGTCTGTGTGTCTGTGGACAGGATTATTTAATTATTTATGTGTCTGTATATTTGTGGACAGGATTATTTAATTATTTATTTGTCTGTGTATCTGTGGACAGGATTATTTATTTATTTATTTGTCTGTATATTTGTGGACAGGATTATTTAATTATTTATTTATCTGTGTATCTGTGGACAGGATTATTTAATTATTTATTTGTCTGTGTATCTGTGGACAGGATTATTTATTTATGTATTTGTGCGTGAGTCTGTGGACAGGATTATGTATATATTTGTCTGTGGACAGGATTATTTATTTGTGTATTGTTCTGTGTGTCTGTGGACAGGATTATTTATGTATTTGTCTGTGTGTCTGTGGACAGGATTAGTTATGTATTTTTCTGTGTGTCTGTGGACAGGATTAGTTATGTATTTTTCTGTGTGTCTGTGGACAGGATTAGTTATGTATTTTTCTGTGTGTCTGTGGACAGGATTAGTTATGTATTTTTCTGTGTGTCTGTGGACAGGATTAGTTATGTATTTGTCTGTGTGTCTGTGGACAGGATTAGTTATGTTTTTGTCTGTGTGTCTGTGGACAGGATTATTTATGTATTTGTCTGTGTGTCTGTGGACAGGATTAGTTATGTATTTGTCTGTGTGTCAGTGGACAGGATTATTTATTTGTGTATTTGTCTATGTGTCTGTGGACAGGATTATTCAATTAAATAAATAAATAAATAATCCTGTCCACAGACACACAGACAAATAAATAATTAAATAAATATTTCTGTCCACACATACACAGACAAATGAATAAATAAATAAATAAATAATTTTGTCCATAAACACACATACAAATAAAAAATCAAATAATCCTGTCCATGGACGGGCAGACGAATAAATAAATAAATAATGCTGTCCATATGTACACAGACAAATCAATTAATAAACCGACTCGATCTTATAATCTTCTTGGCGGAGGTAATAGATAATGAAAACTTGAGATCGAAACAGAGACATAAAGAGAATAATGTTTACTTGAAAACGAAGATAATAAATAACTGAGAGATAAAAATAAAGGTTGAGAAAGGTTAAAGTAAATGCACACATTTACGAATCTTTGAATAAAAGGCTCTCTCTCTCTCTCTCTCTCTCTCTCTCTCTCTCTCTCTCTCTCATGGGTATCCATTAGCAGTAACGGTCTTGCTATACAACTTGGAAAAGTAAACATATTTGTTTTTTCTGTCTTGTCTAATTAACGCAGTCAGTGTCCCTCGGATTAGGTTGGTGATTGTGTCTGTTCAGGAGACGGAGGAAGAGAGGTACATTTCCCTTTCTGCTACGGGCACAACAACAACAACAACAACTACAACAACAACAAGGGGTTGTTGTGGCCTGACTGGTAACGTCTCTGCCTGGTGTTTGCCAGATGGGGGTTCGAGTTCCGCTCAGACTCGTTAGTGCCTTTAGTATCTGTAACCTTACTATCCTTGTGAACTAAGGATGGGGTTTTTGGGAAGCCTATAGGTTTATCTGCTGAGTCATCAGCAGCCATTACCTGTCCTTGGTCCTAGCTTGGGTGGAGAGGGGGCTTGGGCGCTGATCATATGTGTATATGGTCAGATCATATGTGTATATGGTCAATTTCTATGGCATTGTCCTGCTTAATAGGGCAATGTCACTGTTCCTTGCCTCTGCCATTCATGACCGGCCTTTAAACCTTTAAATAATAATAATAATAATAATAATAATAATAATAATAATAATAATAATAATAATAAAATCAGTGGGAAACTTCATTCAAGAAAACTTCATCTACTCCTACATTCATGATTCATTTTCTTGACTCACCTCACAACTATCAAAATCTTTCGAATCACTTTTCCTTATGGAAAAAGAGCCTTTAAACTATCGAATCTCAAGGAAGAATGAAAATGAAAATAATCGTTTATAATGATAAAAAAATAGCATTTAGAATAAACAATCTTATGGAAGAATGAAAATATTCATAATCAGTAAAGTTAACCATTGAAACTATCAAATCTTAAGGACGAATGAAAATGAAAATATTCGTTTATGATAATATAAAACTAGCCTTTAGAATAATCAATCTTAAGCAATAATAAAAATGAAAATATACGTTTATAACTATAAAAAGTTAGCCTTTGAAATAGTCACTCTTAAGGAAGAATGAAAATGAAAGTAATCGTTTATAACTATAGAAAAGTTAGCTTTTGAAATAGTCACTCTTAAGGAAGAATGGTAATGAAAATATTCGTTCATAACTATAGAAAAGTTAGCCTCTGAAATAGTCTATCTTAAGGAAGAATAACTGAAAATATTCGTTCATAACTATAATAAAAGTTAGACTCTTAAATAGTCAATCTTTCGAGTAAATGGAGACTGGACTTACCCTCTCAAAAATAGTTTTAACTTCCATTGTCATCTCAGATTGCAAAATCTTCTTCTCCCCCCCTCTCTCTCTCTCTCTCTCTCTCTCTCTCTCTCTCTCTCTCTCTCTCTCTCTCTCTCTCTCTCCTCTCTCTCAGAATAGGCCTACACATGTTCTTCCAAATTGTTTTTTATCCCCAATAAACTCATGAGAAGTATGTACATTATATTGTAGTTTCTTTCCTTCTTTCGAGTGCGGGCTTGCGCGTGCGTATCATCATCCTCACTGCAGATAAAATAAGATGAAAATGGTGATGACTGTCTTCATAAGAGAGAGAGAGGAGAGAGAGAGAGAGAGAGAGGAGAGAGAGAGAGAGAGAGAGAGAGAGAGAGAGAGCGTTACAAGGATTTTGGATGTCTCAAAGACTTTTTAGTCCATCCGCGGAGACTCCATTTGCTCTTTGGTAGAGAGATGTACTTTAAGCATTTAGAGAGGTCTTAAGATCTTGTCTAATTTATTCTAGAATTCGTTTACCGTGTTACTGTTTACTACATCCGCTGGAATTCTATTCCACGTATTTGCAATTTTATTTGCAAAGAAATCACCACATTGAGCGGTGTTGTATCTTTTCAATTCCAGTTTGTATCCGTTACCTCTGGACTGATTTGTGCTAAGCGTGAATAAATTCTTGTAATCTACATTTGTAACTGCCTTAAGAATTTTGAATGTCTCTATTAAATGTCCCCTTAGTAGCAGAGAGAGAGAGAGAGAGAGAGAGAGAGAGAGAGAGAGAGAGAGAGAGAGAGACTCAACATGCAAGTCTCCTCGCTGTTGTTCTCTCTCTCTCTCTCATTAGTCATGTTAGAAAGAAGGATAATTTCATTTATAATTTGACCTCATAATTTCTTTTCGTCTACCCATCTCCAATAGAGCAATTTGGGTTTAATAAGTTCTTACAGAGTCTGGTCTTTTTAAACTAGACACGTATCTCGTTAATGAAATTGCAATGAAGTACAATGTAAACATTTAGTTCAATGATCGTTACATTACGAGAATTTCATTATATAACGACAATTGTTTATTTATTTTTACGACTCAATATTACTTACATACATTAATGATGCTTTGCTTGGTTTCTTTTTTGTATGATTTTATTTCCTAATTCACTCTGTATACTGAAGAAGTGTACGTAATACACGAAAGCGCTTGGTTTAAAGGTTTAAAGGTCGCTCATGAATGGCAGAGGCTAGGGACAGTGAGATTGCCCTAGCAATCAGGACAATGGCCTAGAGACTGACCATATTACATATGATCAGCGCCCAAGCCTCCTCTCCATCCAAGCTAGGACCAGGGAGGGCCAGGCAGTGGCTGCTGATGACTCAGCGGATAGACCTATAGGCCCCCCCCAAACCCCCCAACCTTAGCTCACAAGGATGGTAAGGTTGCAGACACTAATAGCACTAACGAGTCTGAGCGGGACTCGAACCCCCGACTGACAAACACCAGGCAGAGACCTTACCAATCAGGCCACAGCAACCTGGAAATTTTACTTTACTGTTTCCTGTGGATTTTACAGAGTTGTAAATACAACTAAATGAAACAAGTAAGATGATCATGTCCCTACTTTAATGCCAGAGAATCTAAAATCATTGCTAAGTGAAGAAAAGAGTCAATTTCGATAAGTGATTTGTTGAAATACTAAAGAGTAATTATATGAAACACAAGTGCCATGTTAAATTTCGTAGATTATCAGTAGGATAAAAGTTAAATAAGGAAAATGCAAACTGGCCTTAGGAATGTCATACTTATTAAGTTTGACTATTATCTTTGAAAGCCTTTATATAGTAAACACAATTTTCTACCTTATCTCAACTTATAACTTTTTTCAGATGATAGACCCTTTCTCTCTCTCTCTCTCTCTCTCATCTCTCTCTCTCTCTCTCTCTCTCTCTCTCGCTTATCTTAACTTATAACTTTTTCAGATAGACCCCTCTCTCTCTCTCTCTCTCTCTCTCTCTCTCTCTCTCTCTCTCTCTCTCGCTTATCTTAACTTATAACTTTTTCAGATAGACCCTCTCTCTCTCTCTTTCTCTCTCTCTCTCTCTCTCTCTCTCTCTCTCTCTCTCTCTCTCTCTCTTTCTCTCTCTCTCAACTTATTTTTCTTTTCTCTCTCTCATAGGCTAATGCAATGTATCTTATCGCTTTTAATGGAGAGAATGTATACTCTCTCTTTATCTCTCTTTATGTTTTTTTCTCTGCTATTCCCTCCCTTCTCCTGTTCGCACTGTCCGCGCCATACATCATGCCTGGGAGTAACCACGTGTTGTTTCCGCTACACTTGTTATGAATGGTGATAGTCGAGTGAATGGCGCGCCTCTCTCTCTCTCTCTCTCTCTCTCTCTCTCTCTCTCTCTCTCTCTCTCTCTCTCTCTCTCTCTCTCTCTCTTTCGGAGAAGAAGACAACGGCGACAATCTCTCTCTCTCTCTCTCTCTCTCTCTCTTCAGAAGAAGGAGAAGACGAAGAAGAAGAAGAAGACAACGGTGACAATCTCTCTCTCTCTCTCTCTCTCTCTCTCTCTCTCTCTCTCTCTCGAAGAAGAAGAAGAAGAAGAAGAAGAAGAAGAAGAAGAAGAAGACAATCTCTCTCTCTCTCTCTCTCTCTCTCTCTCTCTCTCTCTCTCTCTCTCTCTCTCTCTCTCTATATATATATATATATATATATATATATATTGACGACTAAGGGGACAGTTAATAGAGGCATTCAAAATTCTTAAAGGAATAACAAATGTATATTACAACAATCTATTCACGCTTAGCACAAATCAGTCCAGAGATAACGGATACAAACTGGAATTGAAAAAATACAACACCATGATGGAAGACTTTTGTCTCATCGCTCACAGCAAACCAACCTAGTATGGGTGATCCTGACTAGTAAGGCTTCGCTGATTATGCCGATACACAAACCGTTTCACCACGTATAGGTAACCCCACTCAGAAAGGGATATACATATATATATATATAGAATGTGTGTATGTGTGCCTGTATACCTGTATACTGTGGTTATTCATTTTCCCCTTAATCCGAAGAGCCAAATGTCACATCTTATCATCTTTAGTTAGCCAATTGATATGATTAACTTTATCATCGACAAAATAATTTATCTTACAGATAATGCTAATCATATTAAGGTTTAAAGGCTGATTATGAATGGCAGAGGCAAGGGACAGTGACATTGCCCTATCATGCAGGACAATGCCCTAGTGACTGACCATATAGTACATGATCAGCGTCCAAGCCCCCTCTTCATCCAAGCTAGGACCAAAGAGGGCCAGGCAATGGCTGCTGATGACTCAGTAGATAGATCTATAGGCTCCCCCCCAAAACCCCCATCCATAGTTCACAAGGATGGTGAGGTTGCAGCGACCAAAGAAACTATCGAGTTTGATCTGGTGTCGAACCCCAGTCTGGGACGTTACCACATTACTACAGCTACAAAAAACAACGTAAAAACATGCTCCTAAAGGATAAGTAGCGTCATTAACAACATGAAAATATGCTCCAACAAAGTGAGCATAATGTAACAACAATCTAATTAATTAAGTTATGCCAAGCATAAGCTAATTTAGTTATGCCCACACGTAGGTACGAACGAGTCTTTTCGTTGTAGATAGTGAATTTTGGACTTGGCGAATTGTACTCAGAAAAGAACAGCTTATATAGGGATAGGAAAGAGAACTTAGTCGTAAGCGTACGATGACTGACCGAGATGGAAAAATATACAAAACGGAATATGAAAATCAAAGAAGATTAAAAGAAGATAAAAAACTTTAACGTGGAGATAACGGAAGAATATGCATCAAAATACAGCACACTTATTATTATTATTATTATTATTATTATTATTATTATTATTATTATTATTATTATTATTATTATTAGCTAAGCTACAACCCTAGTTGGAAAAGCAAGATGCTATAAGCCCAAGGGCTCAAACAGGGAAAAATAGCCCAGTGAAGAAAGGAAATAAGGAAATAAATAAACGATATGAGAAATAATGAAAAATTAAAATATTCTAAAACCCGCAAAAACATCAGAATAAATATTTCATATATAAATTATAAAAAGACTTTTATTAACTGTATTTCAATACAGTGCAGATTCTCCAGTCTATCCGGACTTAAATAACAAGTGTTTTATTCAATTCTGAAACCTTTTTATTTTGCTTTTGTCTCATTCAAGTAATTAAAGACTAAAAAGGTCAATTAAATCCAAACTATCAGTTGAGATAAGATAAGGTCACTTTTTCTAATCGCGAAAACCGAAAATACTGGAAAGTTATCGTGCGCTTCTAATATACTTATAAAGTTTGTTGGTTATTAGTAAGTTTATAAGGAAAAATCCTTTCTCAAAGTTAGGGTGAGCTAGTAACTTGAGTGGCTAAGATTCTCTCTCTCTCTCTCTCTCTCTCTCTCTCTCTCTCTCTCTCTCTCTCTCTCTCTCTCTCTCTTTCAAAAGAAGATGAATGTCCACATGGATCATTATCTAAACCCAGGTTCCAATAAGATTTATTTTTACCTTTAGCTACTTAAATAGGTTTAATTGCTTTTATATATACTTTATTGCAGATGTACCAACTCCATGAATGCGGTCGGAAGCTTGAAATAGCATTGGGATTTCACAGGGAGATTTATCATCAATATATGAATAAAATCTTCTCAAATGTATCAAAGGGTTAGATGAAGCCCAGCTATAGAATATCACCCTTCAATGCATGGTCTCTTGCAGTACGTTATATATTTTGAGCTCTTTAATAAAGCAACTCAAACAGGAAACTTTTTGTCATGATAAATTCTTTGCTTGGTACAATTAACAAGTGATTATATATACATTTATAGAAACAAACAAACACACACACACACACACACATATATATATATATATATATACAGTAAAACCCTTAGATTCGAAAGTTCCAGAATACGAAAAACTGATTTTACGAATCGACATACGAAGATATGCTTGCCTCGTGTTATGATAAACTACTCAGGATACGAAATGGAATTCGCCGAAAATTTTTTAATCATGTTACGAAAACCACTTAGGAACGAATTAATTTCGTATTCTGGGGTATTATTGATATATATATATATATATATATATATAATATACACATATATATATATATGTATATATATAAATTGGTATATATGAATGTATGTATGTTACGGTGTTAAAACATCCGTCCTGTGCTTGTTAACCTGTCTGTATTCTATCCTGTGAGGTTACCTCTGACCATGAATGTAAGTATTTCTACTAATATACACACATATATATACATATACAAAATAAGGCAACTACATTATTAGATTAGATAATATAATAAAAATTCCTAAATTTGAAGTAAAGAAGAGGACAAACAAAAAAAGCCCCCCCAAAAAAAATTGAATCCAAAGTCCTTTATTTTGGCTGTTCCAAAGGTAAAATGCTCTAACCCTGAACTCTATGGAATAGACCAACACAAGCTTTTACACCAACAATGGTGCTATGAGTATGGCCTCTTAAAGCTTTTAAAAACTCGAGAAATAAAGAAATCAAACGGCAGATATGCTCTTTTCCGTGGCAGGCAGCAATCTCTCAAAAAGCCTGGCTATAATCCAGCGAGCTTATTGCAGTAGCTTTGTATCTCAAATCCCCCATGTAATGGATACCAGTATTAATTTACAACATCCTTTTACAGCGCTGTTGAAATGAAATATCGTGATATTTTCGTGCTCGGATTCCCATCATACAGAGTTAACTTCCAAGATCTGAATAAAAGTTAAAAATGAGTTTGGCAGATTTCTCTAAATTATACTATCTATCAACATTTTATATATATATATATATATATATATATATATATATATATATATATATATATATATATGTGTGTGTGTGTAATGTTCAAATGCAGAAAACCACAGTTGAACAAGACTGTGCAGCATGCATTTGTGAGATAATTTGCTAACATTGGACTCACGGCAATACATATCTGGACATGGCACAAAAACTTCAAAATGGAAGTCTTTCTGTAAAGAGCAAAAGGACTGGAAATGCAAGATTATTGGAAAATGTGTTCAAATGTGTTCTGAAAATGTTATCGCAAAGCCCCATGAAGTACATGAGAAGAGCAAGTCTGGAAGCCCAGATTCCTCTAGCGAGAGTGTGAATCTTCTTTGTCTGCTTCTTTTCCACTTCTATGTGGGGCCGATGTTTCTGGCCAGCTTTCTCCATCTAGCAGTAATTTTATTCTGATAATATTCACCGTCCATATTCGTTTTGGCTAATTTTTCATGACCGGATGCCTTTCCTGCCGCCAACTCTCCCCATTTATCCAGGCTTTGGACCGGCACCAAGTTGAGTCTGGCTTGCCCCCCCCCCTTCCCCCCCCCCCCCCCCGGGGCTGGGTTGAGAGTTTGGCATGTGAATGGGACCCTTATAATCTGTAGCTCGTTCAGCCCAGACAGATGACAAGCAAATGTTTATGCAGTTCTGTGCCAATTTGCAAGTCTTATTTTTAGTATTAAAGTCACATTTTATACAAATAGAAAGATTAGGAAGCAATTGTAATGAAAAAAAAACCTTAAAATGCTACATTTCAGCACCTGAGACACTAAAAGTTGTTGTTTTCTGTCCGATTTCTAAAAATACTCTTAATGACAGGTTTTACTTTGAAGGACATTTCATTGGCAATACTTATCTGGCATATACTTCAGAATCTACTAGTTAATGATCTCATTGTAAATATACAGAAACAATTATTTTTTCAACAGAACTGTGTTCCACCTCACTGGAAGCTCTCAATACAGGGTCACCTCAATTAGAAACTGCCTCTGAAGTAGACTGGACATTCTTCTGATCAAGACAAGAAGCTGACACTTCGAGAGTTTTGTCTCTGGGGCTCTGTATAAGGACTGATCTATATTCCACATCTTCCTACGATCCTAGAGGAACTCAAGCAGAGAATCACTACCACAGTGTAGAAAGTTACCCAGTTTGTCAGAATTTTTACCACCAACTTAGCGCGCGTTGTGTCGCAGCGGTACACGTATTGAAAACTTGCGGAAACTCGTGAAAACGTTAGTGAATTCGAGATACCCTTGACTCTCGTTCAAATTCTAATGGATAAATCTTATTTTGATCAATACTGAGTGTGTTAATTTCATAGGCCTAGATTATGTCGTTAGTCAGATATTTACAACTCGAATGATATGAAGTTCTTTGAAAGCCATTGCTGTGTGTGTGTGTATATATATATATATATAATTATATATAGATATATATATATATATATTATATACATATATACACACACACATATATATTATATATTATATATATATATATCAATTACATATGAATCTTTGAAACCCCCCTGTTTTATATATTATATATATCTATATATATATATATATATATATATAATATATAATAATATATATATATATGTATATATATGTAGCCTATACACACACACACACATTATATATATATATATATATAGAATACAATTATACATACACATATATACATACACCACATATATATACATACACACATATATACAGTATATATATATATATATATATATATATATATATATGTGTGTGTGTGTGTATAAAAAATACGTATTTTTAAGAATTTGATACCATTTGAGACGTAAATATGAGTAAACATATATACTTACATATACACACATATATATATATATATATATATATATATATATATATATATATATATATATATACATATTTGTTACACACACGACACATACATATATACACCATTCTCAGCAAACCATTCACGAAGTGTCACATAAAAGGCGAAGCGAATAGCCAGAGGGGTCATTCCACTCTCGTTTGCTTTCTATATCCTTCAGCGAGGGAGTGATGGCGCTTTTAAAATCACCAACAGTATTGTCGAGTGTCATCCCACAACAGCTCTTCCTCCATCTTGCTATCCCTCTCCCTCTCTCTCTCTCTCTCTCTTACTCTCCCTCTCCACTCGTTTGTCTTTAGATGCTCTCGAGCATGATATACACAGCAATGCAAAAAGGTTTCCGTAAACCAGGCGTAATAAATTAGAGCCCTTTCAGTGTAACGGGAGACCTGAAGTCCTCCGGAGTAAAAAGATCATAAAAAGAGAAGGGAAGAATACTTGGAGAATACACCTCCATGAATCATTCAGCTAGGCAGTGAAGACCATCTGTAATATTTCCCTTATGAAGAAGATGACTTTTCGGGGAGCGGTCACAATTGTTCGTCTTTCCCAACACACAAAAATGGTTGATATGATCCTAACGCCAGTCTCCATTCGGGGGAAATTTATTTCCATTCTATCAAAATGATCATAGAAGTCTTCATTAAAGTCATTATAAGATGGTATTTAGTCGTTTCTTTTATAGTAGTTTGTATGAAACAAGTTCTGTTGTTTTTACTCTTCAAATTACTGATGTGTCGTAATGTAAATAGCGGCAACCCGAGCGAAGCTTTCTGGGAACGGAGCTGGTACAACCCCAGGCTGGCAGCGTCATAACATTCGACATTCTATCAGTGTGAATGGGAGGGAGATGCAGATTTGATGGTCTCTGAGCGCCGCCCTTGCCACTTTCCGTCTGTCTCTCTCTCTATTTCTTTCCTTATCTCTCTCTCTCTCTCTCTCTCTCTCTCTCTCTCTCTCTCTCTCTCTCTCTCTCTCTCTCGACTATTACTTTGCAGCGAGGGTGGTGGTTTAAATTCCTCATTAAAACGAGTCTTTTTCTAAACAAATCTTATGTTGTAGTATCATTTTACAACACAGTAAAAAATAAATTTTAATTAAAACAACTCATTTCTAAATTTCTCATTAAAACGACTCTTTTCTAAACAAATACTTTACAGCAATGTGGTAAAAAAAAATTCTCATTAAAACAACTCTTTTCAAAAAGAAATTCTATTTCGCAGCAAAGTGGTAAAAAAATTCTCATAAAAACAATTTTTTCTGAATAAATAATTATTTTTGCAGCAAAAGTGGTCAAATTTTTTTCATTAAAAAAAATCTCTTTTCTAAATAAATCTTATTTTGCAGCAAAGTGGTAAAAAAATTCTCCTAAAAAGAACTTTTCTAAACAAATAATTATTTTGCAGCAAAGTGGTAAAAAATTCTCATTAAAACAACTCTTTTCTAAACAAATCTTGTTTTGCAGCAAAGGTGGTCAAAATTTCTCATTAAAACAACTCTTCAAAACAAATTTTAATTCGCAATAAAATGGTAGAAATTCTCATTAAAAAAACTCTTTTCTAAATTCTAACTAAAACAACTTTTTTAAAATTATAATCAAAACAACTTTTCTAAAATTCTTATTAAAACAACTCTTCTAAAATTCTAATTACAATTACTCTATTCTACTTAAAACAATTCTTTTCTAAAATTCTAATTAAAACAACTCTTTTCTACACAAATCTCATCTTGATTAAAATAAAATTAATTAACGATTTTTATTACAATAGATTAAGATTTAAAAATTTTCCCCGAAATGCCTTGATTGGGGGTAAAGTGTCAAATCTTTTACAGATTACCTAATCATTTGTGTATTACAAAACGACGTCACAAATGAAAAGGTTATCAAGATTAAAACGATATTATTTGTTAGTTTCATTCATCGAATGAAGGAGGATCATGAATGATGAATAATGATAATGAATAATAATAACAATAATGAATAATAATAATAATGAATAACAAAATAATAATGAATAAAAGCAACTCGTAACCAAACAACATCTGAATTATTATTCATCTTATCAAAATCAGTTTCTTTAGGGAAAAAGTGATTTTCTTGAATAGCACTTTTAAAAAAATGATCTTATGAGTGAAAATGTTAATCATATTTAATAATTTGTTACTGAACTTTAAGGCAATTTTGAGCCATTTGCAATAACATTTAGTAATAATTAGTTAAAGATCAGGAAAATTCCTTGAAAAAACACCATATATACATACACACACACACACACACACACATATATATATATATATATATATATATTTCTCTCTCTCTCTCTCTCTCTCTCTCTCATCTCCTCCCACGCCTATTGACGCAAAGGTCCTCGGTTAGATTTCGCCAGTCGTCTCTATCTTGAGTTTTTAAATCAATACTTCTCCATTCATCTCCTACTTCACGTTTCATAGTCCTCAGCCATGTAGGCCTGAGTCTTCCAACTTTTCTAGTGCCTTATGGAGCCCAGTTGAAAGTTTGGTGAAATAATCTCGCTATGGGAGTGCGAAGAGCTTGCACAAACCATCTCCAGAGAGAGAGAGAGAGAGAGAGAGAGAGAGAGAGAGAGAGAGAGAGAGAGAGATGTGAGCACGCGCGCGTGTGTGTAGAAACTATGACACCTAAGAAGTAATGACCGTAGAATATACATCATTGTAACGAAAGGAAAAATGAAATACGTGTTTGAAGTCAGTGATTTCGCCTATAGTCAATTCTTTTTAGTGAGGCAGATTTGCAATGACTCGCAGGGGTGCACTTTTCGCTCGGAAAAATTTCCTGATCGCTGATTGGTTGGACAAAATAATCCTAACCAATCAGATAGCAGGAAACTTTTCCGAGCTGAAAGGGCACCCCTGCGAGTCGGTGCAAATAGCGCCTCATTATAAAAATTGACTATAGGTGTTGACGTCATCGGACATAAAATCCTTGATGTCAACTAAAAAATCAACATACGAATTCCAATCAAATCTTAACCTTTTATGACATCAAATTATTTTCTTTTAATTTCAAAGTTATTCCACTATCCTTTCATGACATGAAATTATCAAATCATTTTTTTTCATAATTTCAATGTTTTCCCATATTTTCAGATTTTTTCTTTTAATCTTATTTTACTGAAAGAGCCGATATACTTTTAAAAGAGCCAAAGAAAAAGCAATAATTTAATAAATGTACAAAAAAGTTGAAGAATTATATATGTATGATTACAAATATGTAATTGGGATGTTAGCGGCTGCTTATACATTGAACATTTTGTGGCAATTGAGAAAATACTTAACATAAAAAGTATTATATATTGGTATAAAAAATATATATACATATGAATTATATTATATATATATATATATATATATATATATATATATATGTGTGTGTGTGTGTGTGTGTATGTATATATATATTCTTATATGGTTACTTTTCAGTATACATATATATATATATATATATATATATATATATATATATATATATACTGAAATGTAACCATATACGAATATGCATATATATTCATATATATATATATATTTATATATATATATATATATATATATATATATATACATACATACATATATATATATATATATATATATATATATATATATATATATATATATACATACATACATATATATATATATATATATATATATATATATATATAAACAGTG
>NC_090732.1:3439400-3441900 GCF_036898095.1 Palaemon carinicauda | reverse complement strand
GCCATTGAGATAAAAGATAATTCATTGCTGAAAGCCCTTGTGAGTAAGGTTGCACCAAAGATAACTAGAATTGAATGGGAATAAAAGATGACATAATCATTGTAAAGGACACTCCAAAATCAAACCATTATTCTCTAGTCTTGGGTAGTGCCATAGCTTCTGTACCATGGTATTTCACTGTCTTGGGTTAAAGTTCTCTTGCCTGAGGGTACACTCGAGCACACGATTCTATCTTATTTCTCTTCCACTCGTTTTGTTAAAGTCTTTATAGTTTATATAGGAGATATTTATTTTGGTGTTGTTACTCTTCTTAAAATATTGTATTTTCCTTTTTTCCCTTTCCTCACTGGGCTATTTTCCCTGCTGGAGCCCCTGGGCTTATAGCATCTTGCTATTCCAACTAGGGTTGTAGCTTAGCAAATGATAATAATGATAATAATAATAATAATAATAATGAAAATAATAATAATAAAGGTTGTCTGAGGAAAGAACTTTTGAGGATTCAGCAAGCGTTGTAAACGTTATAGAGTCTGTGCAGTGAGTGATAAGTAGTTTTGTAGCCTCTGATTTTAGCCTTTTATTTTTGTGGTCTAACCCCGTCCGAGTTAGGTAATCAATATATCAAGTGGATGACGCTGTATAAACTGTGCTGAGGCCATTAGTAATCCAATGAACGCTAAGTTCGCTTTCGTTAGGTCCACTGATCCTTTTCGGCTTACAGCATACCAGTCAACCAAGTTGCAAATGTGTTCTACCGTCTTCACAGGTCAAGAAATTTGAAGGAGGAACCACATTGGTTTCTTTGCCGTCAAAATGGAAAAAAAGGTTAATAACTTCGGGTCCAAGTAGTACATATACTCGCTTGATTAGTTGTTTCCAAAATGGATAAAAAGGTTAATAACTTCGGAAAAGACGAAGAAAACTTTTAGCTAAGACGCATCATAAGCAAACGCAAGAGCTTGTTTTTCTTTAGCACTTATCCTTCTAATATACACAAATTATGAGAGAGAGAGAGAGAGAGAGAGAGAGAGAGAGAGAGAGAAGAGAGAGAGAGAGAGAGAGAGAGAGAGAGAGAGAGAGAGAGAGAGAGAGAGATACTAAAGGTAAAAGAAAAACTTATCTCTTGATTGGCAAAAGCTCATCTCTTCCTCCAAAGTTTAATTTGAAATCTTTTCAAGAGAATTTGTAAAACACACTGGCTTCCATAATAATAATGTTGAAAGACATTCTCTCTCTCTGATAATAAATTTCTCTTTACTTTATGTCCATCCTGGCACGTAGCCATGTTAAACCCCTTTAAATTTAAGAAAACAAAAGAAGTAGAAAGACAATATTATTCAACTCGCTTCTTCCGAATTTTCAACGCCCGCTCATCCACACGGATTTGCTCCCTTCGTTTGAGATGATAAGACTCCCGTGTTTGATCTCATTATCAACGGAGTTTGTCACATTTTATTGGTTGTAAATCAATGATAACATGGGGGGGGGGGGGTTGACGGCCCCCGGGTTTGGGGGTTGACAGCCCCCGGGTTTGGGGGGCTAGCTGGCTCGGTCCGCGATGAAACCTGCCACTTTTATTCTCTTCATCCATTTCTTGGAATATAGAGTTCTTTTGTTAAAAGGAGAGAGAGAGAGAGAGAGAGAGAGAGAGAGAGAGAGAGAGAGAGAGAGAGAGAATGGTGGATCATATATAAATTATTCGGGAGAATATCTATGATATGTTTGCCTTTTATTGAGACAATGTTTATAGGTTATAAAAATTTTGATTTATTATTCTCTCTCTCTCTCTCTCTCTCTCTCTCTCTCTCTCTCTCTCTCTTATAATATATTATATAAATTACATATATATATATATGTATATGCATATATATATAAATATATATATATATATATATATATATATGCCTTTGTAATTATTAACCACAATGGGATTTAATATCAAAAGTTAACCTTGGAAATATATATCCACTGAAAATTCTTAAATGTTAAATGCTTCTGGCTGAACAAATACTCGGAAGAAATATTCATCATCATCATCTCCTACGTCTATCGACGCAAAGGGCCTCGGTTAGTTTTTGCCAGTCATCTCTATCTTGAGCCTTCAAATCAATACTTCTCCATTCATCTCCTCCCACTTCACGCTTCATAGTCCTCAGCCATGTAGGCCTGGGTCTTCCAACTCTTCTAGGGCTTCGTGGAGCCTAGTTGAATGTTTGGTGAACTAATCTCTCTTGGAGAGTGCAAAGAGCATGCCTACACCATCTCCATCTACCCCTAACCATGATCTCATCAACATATGGCACTCGAGTAATCTCTCTTATAGTTTCATTTCTAATCCTGTCCTGCCATTCAACTTCCAATATTCTTCTGAGACCTTTGTTCTCAAAACTACAAAATCTGTTGGATATTGTTTCATTGTCATACCACTACTAACATCTCTTTTGGAATGCGAAGAGCATGCCCAAACCATCTCCATCTACCCCTCACCATGAAATCATCC
>NC_090732.1:3416900-3424400 GCF_036898095.1 Palaemon carinicauda | reverse complement strand
GAATGGATCGAAGATTGCCTGACGAACGGAAAACAGAGTTCTAATCAATGGAGAGGCCTCAGAGTGGGTAGCTGTTACAAGCGAGTACCTCAAAGATCCGTCCTTGGGCCAATACTATTTATGATTTACATTAACGACATAGATCTAAAATAAACTAGTAGAATACACTGTTAGAAAAAAACCGTAACTTTTATAGGCGATTCTCTGTAAAGATATAATGTTCTCAACTGTATTTCAGTAAAGTAGAGGCGACCCTAATTGTACCTCACTTTGTTATCATCTTTAACGGGTTAGTGACCGTAATATCACTCTTTTACGTCAATATAACCGTTTTTAAAATGGTAAAGATCTTGGAATTAATGTTGCCAGACTATTACTGTTTTTTTAGTACAAATTTTTAAGTGTAGCCAAATTTGCCGACAATACTAAACTAGACATAAAGGCTGAGAACTCAAATGTAGAAACCTTATGGGAGTATCTAATTAAGTTGGGAGAATGGGGCAGAAAATTTTAAATGCCTTTCAACTGTAGGAAATGAGAAGTGATGCACATACACTGTTAAAAAACCGTAATTTTAATCGGAAATTCTCCATAACAATATACGGTTCTCAGCCGTATTTTCAGAAATACAAGCGACCGTAATTTTTACCTTTGTTATTATCTTTTACGGGTTAGTGACCGTAATATCACTCCTTAACGTCAACATATCAGTTTTTAAAACGGCAAATTCCGGGCCACATTTATTCCAGGATGTTTACCGTTCTTTATGGCAAATCTTTAATAGTGTAGGTTACAGTATCCCACAAAAAGATTGCTCATTGCTGGGTAATGAAATAGAGTGTGTGGACCAGGGGGAGGATCTTGGCATTATTACTAGCGAAGATTTGAAGTTCACCATAAAGAACATAAAAGCTGAAAAGAAAGCAAAGAAACTAGTAGGCTACATAAAGAGACAATTAAAATACAGAGACAAAGACACTGTATTACAGCTGTACATATCACTAGTAAGACCCCATCTAGAATACGAAGTCAAATTTTGGGCTCCAAGTATTCAAATGGATATAGATAGACTGGAAGCAGTACAAGATAGGGCCACCAAACTAGTCCCAACACTATGACAATTTGGATATAGAGGGGAGAATGGAATGTTTGAACTTATTTGACAGTTAATAGAGGCATTCAAAATTCCTAAAGTTATAACAAATATAAATTTCAACAATCTATTCACGCTTAGCGCAAATCATTCCAGAGTAACGGAAACAAACTGAAATTGAAAAGATACAACACCCATCAATGTGGCAATTTCTTTACATATAAAATAGAAAATACATGAAACAGAGTTCCAGCAGATGTAGTGAACAGTAATACGGTAACCGAATTCAATAAGTTAGACAGGATTGTAGAAACTCTCTAAGCGTTTAAACTAATTCGCTCTACACAAGAGCAAATGGAGTCTCCGCGGATGGACTGAAAAGCCTATGAGACATCCAAAATCCTTAGCTCTCTCTCTCTCTCTCTCTCTCTCTCTCTCTCTCTCTCTCTCTCTCTCTCTCTCTCAATATGTTAAAAGCCAAAATTAAATAATCGTTATTGCAAATTTATGATCAATAGTCATTCATGTCAATATTGCTATTACTATTACCATTTTTTCTACTGTTATTATCTGCTATACTATATAATTATTGCATATACATATGTGTATGTATATGTACTTATGCGTGCATATGTATGTGTGTGTATGTTTGTATGCACCTATATATTTGTATTTCTTAATGCATTTGTATATGTAAGCAAGGCTGTATGTATGTGTGAGAATGTGTGTGTATGTGTACATATTGTATGTATGTATAAGCTTATGTATGCACATATATAAGTCTGTATGAACATGTATTTGTGTGTGTGTGTTTCAAACTAGGCCATAACACTTGCATGTCCTTATTTTTATGTTAAATAAATCTGGAGAAGTATTGAATTAAAAGCTCAAAATAGAAACGACTGGCGAAATCTAACCAAGGCCCTTTGCGTCAATAGGCGTAGGAGGAGATGATGAAATCAGGTCCATATAAAAGGTTGATGCTTAATGGACTTGGGCTGTAATATTAATGTTTATAACACATTTTTTTTTTTTATTAAAACAGAGTCCAATAAATATATCAATATCAATATCAATATCTGTCTCATTTTGTATTCTTAGAAATGTAAATTTTCAGTAATATCTTGGCCCTAAGTAAAACAAAAAAGTGTTGATTAACCGAAAAGAACTTTCTCTCTCTCTCTCTCTCTCTCTCTCTCTCTCTCTCTCTCTCTCTCTCTCTCTCTCTCATAATAAGAACTGATTCATTTTCGTTTTACGCTCCTTGTTCCTTCAACTAGAATCGCTTCAACCAGATACATGCTTTGTTTCAGTGCCATAAGAAACGTAAAAACTTCATTTGAAGGTTTAAAGGCCACTCATGAATGGCAGGGACAAGGGACAGTGACATTGCCCTATCGAGCAGGACAATGCCTTTGAGACTGAGCATATATCATATGATCAGGGCCCAAGTTCCCTCTCCATTCAAGCTAGGACCAAGGAGAACCAGGCAATGGCTGCTGATGATTCAGCAGATATATCTGTAGGCTCCCCCAAACACCCCAACCTTAGCTCACAAGGATGGTAAGGTTGCTGACACTAATGGCACTAACGAAACTGGGCGGGACTCGAACCCTAGTCCGGCAATCACCAACAGTGCCCTAGAGACTGCCCATATTACATATGATCAGCGTCCAAGCCCCCTCTCCATTCAAGTTAGGACCAAGAAGGGCCAGGAAATGGCTGCTGATGACTCAGCAGATAGACCTACAGGCTCTCCCAAATCCCCCAACCTTAGCTCACAAGGAGGGTACGGTTGCAGACACTAATGGCACTAACGAAACTGGGCGGGACTCGAACCCCCTACTGGTAAACACCAGGCAGAGACTTTACCAATCAGGCCACAACTGTCATGGTAATGCTATCGACATCAGGCGTGTAGCGGACTTTTCTTATCTTTTTCGTGCAATTGTGTTTTTCAATGATGCCAGATATGAGACTGATAATCAGTTTTATTCTCAAACAAGCGCTAGGAATTTGGCCAGCTTGATTAAAAATAGGTAGATACCTGGGCGTAGTCCTGTTACCTAAGATGAGATAGTATAAGACTAACCTCTTATAGAATTTCAGGAGTTACATTTTCTTCAGTATAATTTGGCTCTTGGCTTATAGCATCCTGCTTTTCCAATTAGGGTTGTAGCTTTGCAAGTAGTAGTAGTAGTAGTAGTAGTAGTAGTAGTAGTAGTAGTAGTAATAATAATAATAATAATAATAATAATAATAATAATAATAATAATAATTTATACTGCGACATTCCAGAAGGAAGTTCTCAGTAAGAGTGTGTTTTTAGAAAAGTCCCACCTTTTTTATTGTCTATGTATTATATACTTTTGTTTATAATACATTTGTTTCAAGTTATTTATATAAGGAATAATTCTCTATTTTTAACATATGGCCTTCCAAACGGCCAATAATCATCATCATCATCATCATCTCATCATCACCTACGCCTGTTGAGGTAATGGGCTTCCATTAGATTTCGCCAGTCGTCTCTATCTGGAGCTTTAAATTCAATACTTCTTTATTCATCATCTCCTACTTCACTCTCCATAATCCTCAGCCACGTAGGCCTGGGCCTTCCAACTCTTTTGGTGCCTTGTGGAGCCCAGTTAGAAGTTTGGTTTACTAATCTCTCTTGGGGAGTGCGAAGAGCATGTCCAAACCATCTCCATCTATCCCTCACCATAATCTCATACTCATATGGTACTCGAATAATCTCTCTTATAGCTCAAATTCTAATAATAATAATAATAATAATAATAATAATAATGATAATGAATAAGAAGTCAGGGCTAAGATACATGGATAGAAAAACTAGAAAGGCAATGGATATATACCAAGCACTGCACTCTAGAGAGAATATTGACAGGCTCTATATACCACGCAGTCTATTCTATTTTCTACTTTCACAGGCACTTCCCCCAATTTTGGGGGGTAGCTGACATCAAACAATTGAACAAAATGGGACCTTTCCTTTCTCCGCTCCTCCTAACCTGATGAGGGATTCAGCCGAGTTTGGCTGGTACTGCTTCGGTGTCACAGCCCACCCTCCCCCGTTACCCACCACACAGTGAAGGAGGAAAAGGACTCATCAGTATAGAAGTTTGTGTCAACATCGAAAGTAGACCATTGGGACAGTATCTTAAGACCAGTGAAGATAAATGGCGAAAGAGTCCATTAGAAGAAAACTTGATCAAGGAGGATGAAGACCTAGAAGTGTATAAGGAGAGAACACGGTAAAAGAGACTAGAAGACTGGAAAATAAAACCAATACATGGATAATTCATGAGATAAACTTAAGAATTGGCCAGTAAGGAAACATGGCAGTGGCCACGGAGAGGAGAACTTAAGAAGGAAACTGAAAGGATAATAATGACAGCACAAGATCAGGCCTTCAGAATAACATTCAACGAGCAACAGACGGGACTAACATCTAGTCAACCATCAACCAGATCGCCAGTGAATGTCCAGCTCTTGCTTAGAATCAATATAAGAAACATCATCATCATCATATCTTATCGCGCCACTGTCGAACCCACAGGAGGGCATTGTCATTTGCCTCTCTGAGGTCTTAATCTGAGCAATGAGGGCCCAGTGGGCACTCCTGTAGGATATGTTCAATTGTTTGTACTGTTGTCTCATATTCAGGGATGGATGCTAATCCTCATTTGTGGCAGTTATCTCCAGTTTTGCCCCCTTTTACCCTTTCTCTGTTAAGGTTACCCAGTCCTTCCTGGTGTGGGTTGTTCCACTGAGCAGGCCTTCGTTTGGGCTGGGCAGCGCCTCGTTGGATGGCCGTCGGTCACTTTCCTGTTCCTTCTCAAGTTTACGAGCAGCTCTTGCACAGATTGGTTCTAGTCCATCCACTGTTGCGAAGCTTGTGCGGGATTTCAGTCTTCGCCTTACCTCCTGAAGATTGTGGATTGGATGACTAGTCATTAATTTATTTATGCATTACAGTTTCTACAAACGTTTCTCGTCTGATATAAGAGAGAGAGAGAGAGAGAGAGAGAGAGAGAGAGAGAGAGAGAGAGAGAGAACTTCCTAACAAGATTTTTTCCTAGTTTTGACACATACAGATGGAATTCCTAGCCCGATTTTCTGTGTTCCCACAAAGAGAGAGATAGAGAGAGGATTTTCTGTGATTCGGTACAAAGAAAAAGAGAGACAGATCGGATCATTTAGCACGATTCTCCGTATTTCTATACAGACGGAGAGAGAGAGAGAGAGAGAGGATTTTCTGTCATTAGGTACAAAGACAGAGAGACAGATCGGACCACTTCCCACAATTCTCGGTGTTCCTAGAGAGAGAGAGAGAGAGAGAGAGAGAGAGAGAGAGAGAGAGAGAGACGTGCATATTACCATAGAGACAAAAGAACAGGAGGCTTAATCAGCGCAAAAAGGAGAAGTCCTATATTCCCTTTCGGCGAAAGACGACAGATACAACGCAACATGGTTTACCCCTATCCCAAAGGGTTCACAACTATTTAGCGACGCCTTTCTCTCCAGGTTCAGCCCTCGTGCTCTTGTTTTAATACAATACCTTTTGACTGATGTAGAAGGTTTTGTCTGGATGTGATTTAATGGGGATTTAAGATCACTGGATGTCACTCTTTATTGATAGATATATATATATATATATATACATATATATATATACACACACACATATATATATATATTTATATATACATAAATACAGTAAGTATATATATATATATATATATATGTATGTGTATATATACACACATATATATAAATACAGTATATATATATATATATATATACAAGTGCATATATATACACACATATATATAAATATGGTATATATATATGTATATATACTGTATACACACACACACACACACACACACACATATATATATATATATATATATATTCTGGTCACGCTCAACTCTCCCGTCCCTCGGTAGGGTGATATGGAGGGCATATTTTTTACGGAGAATTTCCGATTAAAATGACGGTTTTTTTAACAGTGGGGGCAAAACATCCTTCGATTACGTGAATGTATTTGTAAAAAAAGATTGTTGATTTTTTTATGTATAAGCTTAATGACTATGAGAATACATTATCAACATTAATTAGTTGAGTAATTAGGGTGTTCAGATGATCAGACGTTAGTAACCTACTCTCCACTAGCGACTAAGCTGCTAATTACCTCCGCCAACGATGTTGGAAGGAGGTTATATTTAAGCCCCTGCTTGTGCGTTTGTGTGTACAGCTTCCTGGCCACAATCTTAATCGTAGAGTAATTAAACTTGCAGGGATTAACTATTATGTAAAAAACTGGAAATAAGTAAATTTTGGAAGGACAAGGCTAAAGGTCAAGCTCACGGTTAGGCAAAATGTCCAATTCACGTAATCAGCCATAAGTTTGGACATCGTTGTCACAGAGACTTCAAACTTGGTTCATATTTGAATGTATGTCTGAATACGAGTTATTTTTCTACCTTGCAGAGGAGAGTCTGACTAGTAGAGTTATTTTTCTACCTAGCAGAATAGAGTCTGAATACGAAAGTTATTTTTCTACCTTGCACAGAAGAGTCTGAATAAGAAGTTATTTTTCTACCTTGCAGAGGAGAGTCTGAGTACAAGAGTTATTTTTCTACCTTGCAGAAAGAGTCTGAATACGAGTTATTTTTCTACCTTGTAGAGAAGAGTCTGAATATGAGAGTTATTTTTCTACCTCGCAGAAGAGATGTTGAATACGAGAGTTATTTTTCTACCTTGCAGAGAAGAGTATGACTTCTTCTTTGTCTACATCTTTTTCCACTTCTATGTGGGGTCTTTGTAGACAAAGAAGAAGAAGAAGAAGAAGACAGACTCTCCTCTGCAAGGTAGAAAAATAACTTTCGTACTAAGACTCTCCTCTGCAAGGTAGAGAAATAACTCTGGCGGAGAGTCTGACTAAGAGTTATTTTTCTACCTTGCGGAAGATTCGCAATATCTACCGAATAATGAGGGATAATACCGCGCTTATAAAACGCGCGGGGAACTCCTACGCTCGACTTGGAGTCTCTCTTAGTTAAATATATATGCGCCCCCGTTTTGGACACCATATCCTCGTGCTTATCTTCTGCCTAGAGGGATTTTCAAAATAACCATAAAAATAACGCTAGGTATCTCAGGGGTAGAGAGACACTATATATATCTTGTGTTTCGGTGGGGGCCACGAGTAGAGAACACGCATATAGCTTGGCTTTTATTTCTTGATAGATGAAATGAAGATATTTTTCGCGTGACTTGCTATTCTCTCCTTTTATTTATTATACTTTTATTTCTTATAATATGGCTTTATCCAATAATCTTGTTTCTCTTTTGTTTTTATGAAGTATTTATAGTTTATA
>NC_090732.1:3404400-3411900 GCF_036898095.1 Palaemon carinicauda | reverse complement strand
ATGTACAGGCAAAGGGGAAATGAGCCATAACCAAAATGAAGGATCCAATGTACGCCCTAGTACTGTCTGGCCTGTTAAAGGACCAAATAACTCTCTAACAGTAGTACCTCAACGGGTGGCTTGTGCCCTGGCCAACCTACTTCCTAAGTCTTGTTACACTTATTATAGGTTAAGGGATTTTGATGGTCAAAGACAAACTAATTTCAAACCAATCCTCAGGTTGAGGTTAAAAGTATGGCCCATCTTAGCCAATCAATTTTGCTGGTCAGAGACCAGCTTATTTCAAATCGATCCACAGGTTGAGGTTAAAAGTATGGCCCATCTTAGCCAATCAATTTTGCTGGTTAGAGACCAGCTTATTTCAAATCAATCCACAGGTTGAGGTTAAAAGTATGGCCTATCTTAGCCAATAAATTTTGCTGGTCAGAGATCAGCTTATTTCAAACTAGTCACATAAATGTCGTAAGACTTACGTCCAGGTTTTACTTCACTTTTATATCTTGCTAAACTTAGGTAAGAGATTGTACAGGTTAAAGACAAAATAATTTTAAACCAATCATTAGTGTCGTAAGTTTCACAATATTTTGAATACTCTTAAGGCTTAAACTGTACTGACTTTGACTTTATCTAAGTCTAAACAGCTATAACTAAGTTTGATCTTAGTGTCTTCCAACGTATGATTAAGTCTAAATTGTAGTTATATTTCTCACAGTTATTAAACAATATATTAACTTCTAAAATCTATGCATGTTTACTTCCTTCGAGGTTTATGTAAGTCTAAACTATTCAGACTTTTTCGTCATCCGAAGTCTAGCGTCCTCTAACGTCTGAATCAAGGATATATAAGGTCCGAGACCATCAAACTTTGGAGTCATCCAAAGATTTTAAAAGTCTAAACCGTGTTGACCTCGTCAACATGCTATGTATAATATTCTGAAGCTTGTTGTTGTTGTTGTTGTTGTTGTTGTTATCATTATCTTTATTATTATTATTATTATTATCACTACTATTATTATTATCTTTATGATAATTATTATTATTATTATTATTATTATTATTATTATTATTATTATTATTATTATTATTATTATTATTATTATATTGAAACACGGGTACTAACTCGATAATTACAAAGCTTATACAAAATAGAATGATTTTATGAAAGAGGTAATAAATATGGAGAGAAGTAAATCAAATGAATAGATTAATTAACAGCTATATTCAATTCTACCAGTAAAAAATATCAGATTTCAAGTAAGAACTGTAAATATGTCCGGCAAAGAGTTCTCTTGCTTGAGGGTACACTCGGACACGCTTTTCCACATTTTATTCCTCTTGTTTTTTAAAGTTTTTATAGTTTATGTATGATATATCTAATTTATTGTTGTTACTGTTCTTAACATATTCCATTTTGATTATTAATTACTTCTCTTGTAGCTTATTTATTTCCTTATTTCCTTTCCTCACTGGGCTATTTTTCCCTGTTGGAGCCATTGGCCTTATGGCACTTTGCTTTTCCAACTAGGGTTGTTGCTTGGCTAATAATAATAATAATAATAATAATAATAATAATAATAATAATTGAGACTTTAGGCTTATAGCATCTTGCTTTTCCACCTAGGGTTATAGCTGGGCTTGTAATAACAATAACAACAACAATAATAATAATAATAATAATAATAATAATAATAATAATAATAATGGAACCCTAAGGCTTATAGCATCTTGCTTTTCCACCTAGGGTTATAGCTTGGCTTGTAATAAATAATAATAATAATAATAATAATAATAATAATAATAATAACAATAATAATAACAATAACAACAGCAGCAACAATAACAACAACAACAACAACAACAACAATAATAATAATAATAATAATAATAATAATGGAGCCCTTAGGATTAGAGCATCTTGCTCTTCCAACTAGGGTTATAACTTGGCTTGTAATAATAATAATAATAATAATAATAATAATAATAATAATAATAATAATAAGAGCTGCCGATTAAATTTTCTTTCTCATATGAAACTACGATAGGCCAAACATTGACCTATAATGATGACTTCCAACGAAAATTCACTGCCTGCTTTGAAACAATTGCTTGCTTGCTTGCAAGATCGTGCCAACAGATGGTTGGAACACGGGCTCTTGCGTTGACAGCCCGTAGGTGGGATAATGATGGCTGGGTGAAAGAAACTATTCTCTTGTAGCTATTATTACTATTATTATTCTTCTTCTTCTTCTTCTTCTTCTTCTTCTTCTTCTTCTTCTTCTTCTTCTTCTTCTTCTTCTTCTTCTTCTTCTTGTCATTGTTATTATTATTATTATTATTATTATTATTATTATTATTATTATTACTTGATAAGCTACAACCCTAGTTGGAAAAGCAGGATGGTATAAGCCCAAGGGCTACAACAAGGAAAATAGCCCAGTAAGGAAAGGAAACAAGGACGAATAAAATATTTTAAGAACAGTAACAACATTAAGATAAATATTTCCTACATAAACTATAAAAAGTTTAACAAAACAAGAGGAAGAGAAATAAGATAGAATAGTGTGCCCGAGTGTACCCTCAAGCAAGAGAACTCTAATCCAAGACTGTGGAAGACTATGATACAGAGGCTATGGCACTTCCCAAGACTACAGAACAATGGTTTGATTGTTTCCTTCTCCTAGAAGAGCTAGATCGCTGATAAAAGGACTCGGGATTGGTCCAATCTGCCTGTCCTAAACACCCCCCCCCCAAAAAAAAAAATTCGAATGAACTTATCAAATGATTGACATTAACTGGATTCAAGTTACTTTTCAGTGTGGAGGATGAACAATTAAGAAAAAAAAGCCTTTTTTTTTTTCTTTTTAGACACTGTCCCCAAAAATAGTTTAATGAACTGGTCAGATGATTGACCTTAACTGGATTCAAGTTATTTCTCAGATTATGAAGGGTAATAAATTACGAAAAAAAAAGTCTAATTTTAATTAAACCTCCCAAAATTAGTCTAATGAACTTGCCAGATGATTGACCTTAACTGGATTAAAGGTACTTCTCAGATTACGGAGAATAAAAAGTTAAGAAAGATGCTAATTTTTATCAACCCTGACCCCCAAAAATAGTCGAATGAACTTGTCAGAGGATACACCTCAACTTGATTCAAGTTCCTTCTTTACGCGCAGGAAAAAAAAAAAAAAAAAAAAAAAAAAAAAAAAAAAAAAAAAAAAAAAAAGGAGCCGAAAATCCCCCCCCCCAACAAAAAAAAAAAAAATTCTAATGAACTTGTCAGATGGTAGACCTTAACTGGATTAAAATTACTTCTCACAATGCAGAGAAAAAAAAATGATAGAAAAGGCTAATTTCCAGTCGCCTCCCAAATAGTCGAATGAACTTGTCAAATAATTAGACTTTACGGAGAATAAAAAGTTAAGAAAAATGCTAATTTTTAGCAACCCTCACCCCCAAAAATAGTCGAATGAACTTGTCAGAGGATATATCTCAAATTGATTCAAGTTCCCTCTTTACGCGCGCAAAAAAAAAAAAAATAAAAAAAAAAGGAGCCGAAATTCCCCCCCCCCCAAAAAAAAAAAATTCTAATGAACTTGTCAGATGGTAGACCTTAACTGGATCCAAGTTACTTCTCAGAATGCAGAGAAAACAAAAAAATAATAGAAAAGGCTAATTTCCAGTCGCCTCCCAAATAGTCGAATGAACTTGTCAAATACTTAGACCTCAACTTTATTCAAGGTGTGGAGGAAATAAAAAAAACTATTTTAATAAGGTAAAAAAAGCCTAATTTCCAGCGCGTCTTTTCTTCCGCCATCGGTCGGCTCCAAGACAGACAGAAAAAGTGGTGAACACCTCTCACCTCATTATAGTCGTAATTAGGTTAGCGATGATGGGTCTAAATACCCGACAGGATGACCGTGGCCACACCAACGCCGGCCTCCGGCCGCGGAAAAATGCTAAGGACCGCCTCTCTCTCTCTCTCTCTCTCTCTCTCTCTCTCTCTCTCACCTCCCCACTCCCAGCCCCCACCCCCCCAGCATCATAATATCAGAATTTAGGCATTTAGAAAATGATTTATGGCCCGGTAGACCGACATACAGGCATACATATTCATGCAAATGTTACCTATATGCAATAGATATTTATGAATATGCGCCATACTGCAACACAGGTGCATCGTTGTCAGCTGTATAACTAACTACCTGTTAATCTAAACTTGATGAAATTTTGTGTAGAGATTGGTACAGGGATTCGGGGATTTCCCGTCACAAATCTGGGTTTTTCAATCATGCATTTGATGCTGCGAACCTGCAACGCTTTCGGGATTTTTCCTGCTAATTGGGTATTCTCCATTTATCCAACCATGGGCGCACACACACGAACGCACGCACACGCAAGCAAACACACACACACGTACGAACACTCGCACATACACATGGCCGGCACCGCCCCAGGGCTTGTATTGGCAGGGGGGGGGGGGGGGGGGGCACCGCCCCAGGGTCGGGCTTGCATTGGCAGCGTAAGGGGGGTGGGGAATCTCCCATATTGAGAGGAGTGTGGGGGAGGGGGGGACAGAGGGAGATAACAAACCTTACCTGTCCCTCCCAGTATACTCCCAGTATACCAATTTGCGCTAACACCCCAACACAAAGTTACTGTTTTGTAATGAATTCAATATACCGGGATAGCTGGGGGCCTCAAAAAAGATACTGTTTTTGATGGATTGATATTTATAATCTGGCTTCATCTATAAAACGGAACAGGATATTAGAGAGAACTGGCCGGCGATAATTACGGGTAAAAGGTTAGGCGGAATGCGTTATGCGCAGAGTTCAGCATGGGAAAGTATTAAAAGCAGCCCGGCCGATCCGTTCTCAATTCGTAGATCCATTTTTCATTAGCGCAAAACCATGAAATGCTTTTAACATTTAATTTATCAAAAGCGATCGCTGTAATCGCGAGTGATCATTTACTATTATTTTATTTTGTTAGGGAAAATGACTCGGCTTAAAATCTAATATTTGAAACATTGAATTTGCGCGCCGGGAATTTATTGGTATGGAATATTTTTTTTTTTTTTTTTTTTTTTTTTTTAGCACCGGCCAAAAAAGTTTGTATGGCCTTTTTTGACGTGGCCTTAATTTCGCTTTTTTATATATTGCGTGCTATATTGTAATAAATAGAGCTTCCATTTATTGAATGTTCATGATAAATATGAAAATTACCACTTTCAATACATGAGTAATTCCCAGAATTAAAACCGAACGGAAATTAATACAAAAATTCTTTGTGTCGGCTTTCTGCTTGATACGTAAATAGAAACAATATTTATTCACAGTTATATAGATTTTTCAAATTAAACGTATCCCACCACCACCAAACTCCTCTCTATTATTATCCCAATCTCCATCAACCCCCGTTTTTTTCCAGGACCCCTTATTATTCAACTCCCCCCGACTGGACAACTGTCGCTTTCCCTTTTAACAGAATACAAATTCTGTTTGATGTAGATTAGACCAAAATTGATCAAATCAATTTCTCTGCATCATGTATATGAATATGGATTAATTCCGTCATTACTATACAAAAAGGTAGAACTCATCGTGTGTCGTTGTAAGAGACTCGGCTTGCTATAGGTAATATTTCTGTTATCAGAGCTAGATGCCCATGGTTACATTATTATTATTATTATTATTATTATTATTATTATTATTATTATTATTATTATCATTATTATTATTATTTGCTAAGCTACACCCCTAGTTGGAAAAGCTGGATGCTATAAGCACAGGGGCCCAACAGGGAAAATAGCCCAGTAAGGAAAGGAAACAAGGAAAAAGTAAATATTCTAAGAACAGCATCAAAATAAAAATTTCCTATATAAACTATAAAAACTTTAACAAAACAAGAGGAAGAGAAACAAGATAGACTAGTGTGCCCGAGAGTACCCTCAAGCAAGAGAACTCTAACCCAAGACAATGGAAAACTATGGTACAGAGGCTATGGCACTACCCAATAATAGAGAACAATGGTTTTATTTCGGAGAGTCCTTCTCCAATGACCCTTTGATTTCCAGGAGAATATCTGCTTTTAGTGTCCGTATTATTATTATTATTATTATTATTATTATTATCATTATTATTATTATTATTATTATTATCATCTATGCTATAACCCTAGTTGGAAGAGCTGGATGCTATAAACCCAAGGGCTCCAATAAGGAAAAATATCCCCGTGAGGGAATGAAGTAAAGAAATAAACTAGTAGAGAGCAGTAATAACATTAAAATAGATCTTTTATATGTAAACTTTAAAGAGAGACTTATGTCAGCCTGTCCAACATAAAAACATTCGCTGTAAGTTTGAACATTTGAAGTTCACCCGATTCGACTATTAGGAAGATCATTCCGCAATCTGATCAAAGTGGGAATAAAACTTCTAGAATACTGAGTAGTATTAAACCTTATGATGGAGAAAGTATAAATATTAAAATTAACTGCATACTTGCAATTACGAGCAGGATGGTACTGTCTGGGAAGATCTGAATGTAAAGGATGGTCAGAATTATGAAAAATCTTATCAAACACGCATAAAGAACTAATTGAACGACGGTGCCAGAGATTAATATCTACATCAGGAATAAGAAATGTAATAGACAGTAAGTTCCTGTCCAACAAATTAAGATGGGACTCAGCAGCTGAAGGCCAGACAGGAGAACAAGACTATAAAAGTCAAAATGAATAGACTGGTCACCGAAAATCTTACAAGAATCTCAATAAGCTAATCTTTGTGCAATTGAAGAAACAGACCGAATGTGTTTCTCAAAAGTGTATTCGCTATCATGAATCACACCTAAAACTTTGAGGCGTATAAAGTTAAAGAAACATTGTCAATGCTGAGATCCAGATGTTGAGGAGCCACTGTCCTCGACCTACTTACAATCATACTTTGAGTTGTGTTAGGGATCAACTTCTTGCCTCATAATTTGCACCAAGCGATAATTTTAGCTAGATCCCTATTAAGGGATTCAGCCATCACAAATCTACATTCAGGAGATGGAATTGATGCAAAGAGATTAGCATGATCTAGGCCAAACCACATTTAGTGTTACGGTTCACTTTTCCTTTGCCTACACATACACCGAATAGTCTGGCATTTTCTTTACATATTCTCCTCTGTCCTCATACGCCCGATAACACTGAGATTACCAAACAATTCTTCTTCACCCAAGGGGTTAACTACTGCAATGTAATTGTACGGTGGTTACTTTCCTCTTGGTAAGGGTAGAAGAGACTCTCTAGCTATGGTAAGCAGCTCTTCTAGGAGAAGGACTCTTCAAAATCAAACCATTGTTCTCTAGTCTTGGGTAGTGCCATAGCCTCTGTACCATGGTCTTCCACTGTCTTGGGTTAGAGTTCTCTTGCTTGAGGGTACACTCAGGCACACAATTCTATCCTATTTCTCTTCCTCTTGTTTTGTTAAGTTTTTACAGTTTATA
>NC_090732.1:3386900-3401900 GCF_036898095.1 Palaemon carinicauda | reverse complement strand
TATCCCTCTCATTCTTCACCGCTCTAGTCAGAAACCAACAATAATTCCCCCCCCCCCCTCTCTCTCTCTCTCTCTCTCTCTCTCTCTCTCTCTCTCTCTCTCTCTCTCTCTCTCTCTCTAAGGTTTACAGTCGTAGAAAAAGTTTAAATTAATCGTATTGAATTATCAAAAATAATCTCTCTCTCTCTCTCTCTCTCTCTCTCTCTCTCTCTCTCTCTCTCTCTCTCTCTCTCTCTCTCTCTCTCTCAAAGATTTACAGTCGTTCAAAAAAAAAGTTTAAATCGATCGTATTGAATTATCAAAAATAATCTCTCTCTCTCTCTCTCTCTCTCTCTCTCTCTCTCTCTCTCTCTCTCTCTCTCTCTCTCTCTCTCTCTCTCTCTCTCTCAAAGATTTACAGTCGTTCAAAAAAAAAAAGAAAAAGTATAAATCGATTGCTCTGAATTACCAAAAATAACTCACATAAAAAAAATCATGTATTTGTCCGAAACATTTTGAAAACCGTTGTTTCACTTTCGTTGTATAGTGTACATAAAGTAAACAGTTCGATGTATGTTCAGTAATAATAGACAAATACTTAATTTTGATGTTGAAAGCAAGTAAGCACAGTGTTTATATTCTAATGTAAATATTAATATTAATAGTTCTTTAGGTAACTGTTGAAACGTAAAGGACTTTAGCCTTATCATTAATTTTCAGGCCGTAATTCTGACTTTCTTATTATCATTATCACAAGCTAAGCTACAACCCTAGTTGGGAAAGCAGGATGCTATAAGCCCAGGGTCTCCAACAGGAATACATAGCTACATAGCTCAGTTCGGAAAGGAAATACGTAAATAAACTACAGGAGATGTAATGAACAATTAAACTATATATAAACTATAAAAACTTAAAAAAAAAACAAGAGGAAGAGAAATAAGATAGTATAGTGTGCCAGATTGTACCCTCAAGCAAGAGATCTCTAACCCAAGATAATGGAAGACCATGGTACAGAGGATATGGCACTATCCAAGATTTGAGAACAATAGTTTCATTTTGGAGTGTCCTTCTAGAGAGCTGATTACCATAGCTAAAGCGTCTCAATAACTCTCAAGTGATAGTATCTCAACGGGTGACTGGTGCCCTGGCAAATCTACTATACTCATTTTTTTTAATGAGGCGCATTTGCACCGACACGCAGCGGTGCCCTTTTAGCTCGGAAAAAGTTTTCTGCTACCTGATTGGTTAGAATTATCTTGTCCAACCAATCAGCGATCAGGAAACGTTTCCGAGCTAAAAGGACACCCCTGCGAGTCGGTGCAAATCCGCCTTGCTAAAAAGAATTGACTATAGTGAAATCTACGGTGTATTATGTAAAGATTAATACAAGGTCTGTGTATCGAGCTAATCGGTTAAAATCATTAAGATCTTATTAACTTGCCATTCCCATTAAGAAATTAAGAAATTAAGAAATTAAGAAATTAACTTGGGTAAGCGCATGCTTTACGTAAAACACTTTTATTATTATTATTATTATTATTATTATTATTATTATTAGCTAAGCTGTAACTCGAGTTGGAAAAGTGAGGAAAGGAAATAAGGAAATAAACTACAAGAATAGTAATGAACAATTAAAATAATATATTCTAAGAACAGTCAAACAACTGTATAAAAATATTGTCGTTAAATAACAGGATAAAAGGAATAAAGACGATAATAAGCATCACTGTAAAAATAAAATGAAGAAAACTAGATGGTTGATATAATGATATCTAATATATTCCTAATTATTTAAGGAGGAAACTTTAATAGATTTGAGAATTTTCATTCATTTTGATAAGAGTTAGATTCAAAGAAGCAGAGGAAGGAAGAGAAGACGAGGGATCGACGAACTAAGGAAGTCTGCGGGTGTGGACTGGCACCGAAAGACCATAAACAGACGCAAGTGGAAGTACATGTTTAAAGGTTTAAAGGCCGCTTATGAATGGCTGGGGCAAGGGACAGTGTCATTGCCCTATCGAGTAGGACAATGCTCTAGATACTGACCATATATACATAATGATCAGCACCCAAAGCCCCTCTCCACTCAAGATAGGACCAAGGAGAGCTAGACAATGGCTGCTGATGAGTCAGCAGATAGACCTATAGGCTCCTCAAAACACCCCATCCTTAGCTCACAAGGTTGGTGAGGTTCCAGAGACTAACGAGTCTGAGCGGGACTCGAAGCCCAGTCTAGCGTTCACCAGTCAGGGACGTTACCACATCGGCCACCACAACCCTGAGGCCTTTGTTCCGCAGTGGACTAGTAATGGTTGAAGATGACGATAATGATGATGATGATGAGATTCAAAGATGGACTGGCAGATGAAAATCAAAAGTGGGATGGTGAAATCTATAAAAAATGAATTTGAATAGGGTTAAACGGATCTTTTCTATGACACAGAAATATAGCTTTCTCCCGAATTTCTTTGCCTTTTGGGAACCGCTGAAAACTTAATTTTCATTTCTTACCCATGGATTTAACATCTTAACATAACACGTAAGACGTCTTTCATACAATATTTTACGAAGAGGAGATTGATTGATAATGAATGAGCTTGGGGCAGACACCTCACACCTTTCGAACTGTCGACCTAGGAGGAAGGACGCTGGTGACTGGTACAATATATGATCATATGGTACCCAGTGTCTAAGCGGTGTCAGGCAGGGCAGCCGATCGGGACTACGATCTACCCCAAAGTTAAAGCAAAGTCATTCAAAAGAAGGCAACCGTGCTTACCCCATACAAAAGGGGGAAAAGGTACGATAATAGAAGAAGAAGAAGAAGAAGAAGAAGAAGAAGAAGAAGCTTGGGGTAGAAAGACTCCAGGTTAGTCTACACAAGCTGACGTCACCGTCAAGGGTCCCAAAAATTAATGACTTATGAACTGACAAGTTTTTAATCTATGAACTTGTTCAATTTATAACTACTGTATATTTTTACGTTTATCATGGAGACAGTTATTCTTTTTGTTAGATTTCTAAATTCTATAAATAACAGAGATTAACATAATCTTCCGTGTGTGCCTGGAGGAGTTAAATGGCAGTACAGGATTAGAAATTAAATTATAAGAGAGATTAATCTAGTTGCTATATGTGGATGAGATCATGGTGAAGGGTAGATGGAGATGGTTTGGGCATGCTCTTCGCACTCCCGAGAGAGATTAGTTCAACAAACTTTCAACTGGGCTCCACAAGGCTCTAGAATAGTTGGAAGACCCAGGCCTACATGGCTGAGGACTATGAAGTGCGAAGTAGGAAATGATGAATGGAGACGTATTATTATTATTATTATTATTATTATTATTATTATTATTACTTGCTAAGCTACAACCCTAGATGGAAAAGCAGGATGCTATAAGCCCAAGGGCTCTAACAGGGAAAATAGCCAAGTGAGGAAAGGAAATATGGAAAAATTACAACAGAAGTTTAAGAATAATAATATTGAAATAAATCTTTCATATATAAACTAATAAAAACTTCAAAATAACAAGAGGAAGAGAAACAAAACAGAGTAGTGTGCCCAAGTGTAACCTCATGCAGGGATCTCTAATCCATGACAGTGGAATCCCATGGTACAGAGGGTATGGCATTACCCAGGAATAGAGAACAATGGTTTGATTTTGGAGTGTCCACTTTAGCTAAAGATCTGGATGTAAAGGATATTCAGGATTGAGTAAAATCTGATATAGTCTGTGTAATTAGTTGATTCATATCAAACATTTTGCCATTGACCATAAATCATTTCTAATAAACATTTTAAATTTCTCTCTCTCTCTCTCTCTCTCTCTCTCTCTCTCTCTCTCTCTCTCTCTCTCTCTCTCTCTCTCTCTATATATATATATATATATATATATACAGTATATATATAATATATACATACATACATATATATACATATATATATATTTATATATATACATGTATATACATACATATAAAAATATATATAAATATAGATATATATATATATATAATTTATATATATATATATATATATATATATATATATATATATATATATATATATATATATATATATATACATGTAAATAACTACATATAAATATATATATATATATATATATATATATATACATATATATATTTATATTCTATTTATTAACCAAAAGGTCATTTAGCTATCCTCCTAACAAATTCGGTGACAACACTGCATTCTGGGAAAGCTCAAGAAATATGAAAGAACGCAGAAGCTGATATACTGAATAATTTCTTGTTTTAAGTCTTTTCTTTATGAAATTTGGCAAATATTTCAAGATGTCTGTTTTGCATTTAAAACATGGCAGCCCAAGACGTGAATATCTCCAGAGGCAAAAGTAAAAGTTTTAACTTAAAAAAGATTGTCTTATCTAGCCAACTTCTTTGGTTACTAGCCTCATATTTCGGATAGTCTTTTCTGCTAACGGTGGTTATAAGTGTTTATTTATAGTAATTATATACATATGTATATATATATATATATATATATATGTATATATATATGCACATATATATACACACCACACACACACATATATATATTTATATATATACATATAGTATATATATATATATATATATATATATATATATATATATATATATATATATGTTGGGTTTTGTATTAGTCCTTTACCGTTCTTTTGAAAATTTACTAAGATTCCACTTGAATGTTATAAATACCTAAGCTTATCTAGAACTCTTCTAGAATTTTATCCAACTTTATATATAAATATATATATATACTGTATATATATGTATATATATATATATATATATATATATATATATATATATATATATATATATATATATATATATGTATATATATAGATATATACAGCATATGTACATATATATGTGCGCATACCATAAACCCTAATCATATACGAGAAGACTAATTTAATGAAACGATTACACTGATGCTATGATCCTAACTACCACTGAAAAAATTAAACCCAAATTGAGATCATCAAACTCAAGAAATTACCCCCGGAAAGCAGAAAGCTTTAAGCAGGCATTAAAGGGTTCAAATAACTCCAAAATCCTTTTTGATAGCTCTTCGCAATTCGCCACCCAAGGCAAAAAAAAAAAAAAAAAAAAAAAAAAAAAAAAACTATGACGTCATCACGAGGTGCCAACAAGCTGTAAACTACCTGGGTGAAGGCGAAATCTTGCGCGGCCTCTTTGATGTTCTGACAGATGCAAATCCTGTGATCATCGGGACATCTTAAAACTCTTTCTGGCATCTGGTAAATGAGCAAGAGAGGCTGGGTGGAGATGTTGATACAGGTGTTGTGTCATTCCTGCTTTTCACTATATCTATGTATGTATACTTAGATATATGTATGTATATACTGGATGTAATATGCATTAGTAAATGCATTACATATTATTATTATTATTATTATTATTATTATTATCATTATTATTATTATTATTATTATTATTATTATTATTGAGTTAAAAGTAATGGCTGCATCGGCAGAGTTTATTTTCTTATCCAATTTTTCTATTTTCCGGATAATTCTCTTCTCTAGAGGGCTGCAATCAGCCAGCAGACTTGAAAAATTCATCAGTCAGGTGAATGACAAAATCGGGAAGACTTTTCAAGTATATTCTCACAAAATACAAGTAAAACTCTTGGTACAAAATAGTAATAACTACAACGCGTTTCGAGGATAAGTCCTTCCTTGTCTTCAGGTAGAGAGTGAGGTGGATGCTGCAGTTGGGTGGTATATATACCCAGGATCAGGATTAGAAGTGAAAGGGCTAGAATTTTCATTGGTTTTCATTGGTTGATCGGAGCTGGTATGGTATGGTGTCTGGTGTATGACGATCTCGACCGGGAATACCAATCTGTGACGTCATCGGGGACCTGAATTTTGATTGGCTGAGGCGCACCCTTTCACTTCTAATCCTGATCCTGGGTATATATACCACCCAACTGCAGCATCCACCTCACTCTCTACCTGAAGACGAGGAAGGACTTATCCTCGAAACTCGTCGTAGTTTTTACTATTTTTGTACCAAAAGTTTTACTTGTATTTTGTGAGAATATACTTGAAAAGTCTTCCCAATTTTGTCATTCAACTGACTGATGAATTTTTCAAGTCTGCTGGCTGATTGCAGCGCTCTAGAGAAGAGAATTATCCGGAAAATAGAAAAATTGGATAAGAAAATAAACTCTGCCGATGCAGCCATTACTTTTAACTCAACCTGCCTAAAAGAGGGTCTCCTACCACGATATTATTATTATTATTATTATTATCATTAACACTAGCTAAGCTACAACCCTATAGTCAATTTCTTTTAGCGATGCAGATTTGCACCGACTCACAGCGGTGCCCTTTTAGCTCGGAAAAGTTTCCTGATCGCTGATTGGTTGGACGAGATAATTTTAACCAATCAGCGATCAGGAAACTTTTCCGAGCTAAAAGGGCACCGCTGCGAGTTGGTGCAAATCTGCATCGCTAAAAGAAATGGACTATAGTTGGAAAAGCAGGATGCCATAATCTCAAGGGCTCCAACAACAAAAACTGCCAAGTGAAAAAAAGAAATAAGGATATATATATATATATATACATATATATATATATATATATATATATATATATATATATATATGTATATGTACGGCGCATATATTTACATTCATATATAAATTATATATATACATATATAAATATATATATACATATATATATGTATATATATATATATATATATATATATATATATATCTCTCTCTCTCTCTCTCTCTCTCTCTCTCTCTCTCTATATATATATATATATATATATATATATATATATATATATATATATATATATACAGTATATTACTTTGAATCTGAAAAAAATCAATAAAGAAAATACCTTTACAGGTGGGCTTTGAACTCACTTTGGTTAACAAAATGTGGTTTGCACAAACCCTCTACAGTCTACACAACCGAGACTAACGAAAAGTCAATCCTGTTCTCAAACGAAGCCATATTAACTAAAATGTGCCTCACAAAAGATAAGAAAATTTGGTAGTTTATTAAAGTTTTGGAAACAGAATAGAATTCTTAACATGCATTGATAAATAATTCAATTTATTTGGTTAAATATATGATTATCCTGTTGATCAGGTCTTGTTTTAAAGTTTTATCTCTATTTAACCTTAAAATCTTAATAAATTTTCATCATCATCTCCTCCTACGCCTATTGACGCAAAGGGCCTCGCTTAGATTTAGGCAGTCGTCTCTATCTTGAGCTTTTAATTCAATACTTCTCCATACATCATCTAGTTCACGTTTAATAGTCCTCAGCCATGTAGGCCTTGGCCTTCCAACTCTTGTAGTGCCTTGTGGAGCCCAGTTGAAAGTTTGGTAAACTAATCTCTCTTGGGGAGTGCGAAGAGCATGCCCAAATCATCTCCATCTACCCCTCACCATGATCTCATCCACATATGCCACTCGAGTAATCGCTCTTAGAGTTTCATTTCTAATCCTCTCCTGCCATTTATATTTTACAAAGTTTTCTATTGTTATTTTTCATATACATTTTATTTGTTACTTCTCCATAACCATTCAGCATTGGCTTTCCATCCCTCTTAGAGCTCTTGGGCTTGTAGCATTCTGGTTCTTCAAATAGGGTTGTAGCTTGGTTATTAATAATGATAATATTAATATCAACGATTGATTTTTATAACGATGAAAGAATTGCTATAGTATTCGATTCGCATTTGCAACGTCCGTGGTTCGATCGTGGCCTTTTGTGAATGGATCACCTTGTCAGGTGGCTTAATAGAATTTATGAGTTTGGAAACTTTCGTACCAAAGGAATTGTTGGGAATTGTTTAGATGAAATTTTGTGACATCCCTTGAATGGGAATATATATATATATATATATATATATATATATATATATATATATATATATATATATAGATAGATAGATAGATAGATAGATAGATAAATTGTTCATGTGTATATACATATAAATACATTACATGTATATATGTATATATACATAAATCCATATGCTATATGTATATATATATATATATATATATATATAATTTATATATATTTATATATATATCTATATATATTTATA
Source organism: Palaemon carinicauda (assembly GCF_036898095.1). NCBI lineage: Eukaryota > Metazoa > Arthropoda > Malacostraca > Decapoda > Palaemonidae > Palaemon > Palaemon carinicauda. Next base: position 3,393,781 of record NC_090732.1, on the reverse strand, counting down.
TATATATATTTATATATATATATAAATATATAATTTATATATATTTATATATTTATAAATATTTATAGATATTTATATACATATATATATATATACATATATATTTACAATAAATATATAATGTATTAGTGGTGCTTAAAAATCAAGATCAACATATTTCCGGACAACCAAAATTCAAGTATGGTTTCAGGAAAGGACGAAAACTACATTTGTTTTTGCATTTAGTAGGCCTTTGTCTTAGCTGAAATGGTTGAAGGATGGAATAATCCTTCATTATATTAGCTAAGACAGTTATAATAAGAAAAACAAAAATATTTGGAATCTCCGAAATTAATTAACAAGGTTAAATTGAAACTAGGATTCTTTGAAATGTAAAAATTTCATGAATAATCTGAATTACATGAATGATTTTTTCACAACTCTGCACAGGATCTCATGACGGAAGCTTACAGTTCCCTTCTTGCAACGGGATTGATGTTGCTTCTTCGGGGCCGTTATCGTTTGTTTGACGTGGCCTATATATTTGTATAAATATACTTGCGTGTATATGTATACACACATATATTCATATATGCTTTAGTATATATATAGAGTATATATATATACATATATATATATATATATATATATATATATATATATATATATATATACTGTACATATATATAAATATATAATATATATGTATATAAATATATATATATATATATATATATATATATATGTATATATACAGTATATATATATATATATATATATATATATATATACACATATATATATATACAGTATATATATATATATATATATATATATATATATATATATGTATTATGTACATATTTATATGAGCATCAGATATATAAATATATATACATATATATATGTATATATATATATATATGTGTATATATATACACCTATATATGTATACATATATTTATATATATATATATATATATATATATATATATATATATATATAGGTATATATGTATATATACATATATATATATATATATATATATATATATATATATATATATATATATATATATATATATATAGGTATATATGTATATATACATACATATATATATATATATATATATATATATATATATATATATATATAGGTATATATGTATATATACATATATATATAGGTATATATGTATATATACATATATATATATATATATATATATATATATATATATATATATACACAAACACAAAATCACAATTTCCTAACCGATCCCATGAACATGGTAAATTTCCCAACAATCAATAAATAATCATGTTGAAGGGCTATCAAGCGATAAGTAAAACAAATGTATCAGAGAAAGGCAAAAGGAAGAATAGACGTAAAAGACCGATCGAACGTAATTACCCAAATGAGACTTAATAACTCATTGGAGCATCAAGGTGATTACTGATGTCATCTGAAATAAGCCAACTTTAAAATAACCTTAATTGAATTTGAAATAGTCAAATTTATCCATTAATGCCGATCCAATTATTCTGCCTGTTTTTTTTTTTTTTTTTTTCTTTTTTTTTTGGTGGGGGGGGGTTGGGTCGGGTTTGGGGAGGGGGGCGGTCAGCCGGCGCTGCTTTTGATAAGGCTAAGCGGCCGTTATCGCATTCAATTTGCGTGATCATTGCTCAAAAGTATGATTAAAAAGCCTCATCAAATTTGCTGTTTAAAGGCATAATTGTGCGAGTTATGGTGGACGTTTCTAGATGTGCACTGAATGCCCTGCCAGCCCCCATGCTCCCGGCCAAACCCCACTCTCCTATCCTACCTCCTGCTACCGTCATCTAAACCTAATTCTGCAGAAGTAAATTGAGAGATTTCTTTTTTCTTTTTCTTTGAGGTTTTGACAATATTTACGAATTCAGTAATCGAAAAATCTATCAATGATCATATCGTCAACTCCAGTTAGGTTGATTGATTGAGATATTTTTCTTTTGAAGGCTCAAAGGTATAAAGGCCGCTCATGAATGGCTGGGGCATGCAACAGTGACATTACCCTATTGAGTAGGACAATGACCTAGAGACTGACCATATATACATATGATCAGCGCCCAAGCCCCTCTCCATCCAAGCTAGGACCAAGAAGGGCCAGGCAATGGCTACTGATGGCTCAGCAGATAAACCTATAGACTCCCCCAAAGTCCCCATCCCTAGCTCACAAGGATGGTGAAGTTGCAGCGACCAAAGACACAAAAGAGTTTAAGCGGGACTTGAACCCCAGTTTGGTGTTTCCCAGTCAGAGACATTACTACATCGGCCACTACAACCCTTATCATTTTTATAATTTTTCGGTTTATGCACACAAAAAGGTACCCCAAAGGAATCCAGGAACTGGAGATCTAGTGTAATTTATAAGTATAGAAACTCAAAAGTGGATAGAAAAGCCTCTATTTAGGCTGTTGGGCACCTGGTCATGGCCCTGAGGAACCGAATTTGATCTCATCGCTGCAGTCTTCAATATCTTACATTTGGAGGAGAATGGAAAAGCCTTCAAGGATGACCTAAGAGAGATGTAGAAGTCCTGTTTCATGGGGGCCTCGTTATTCTTTTACAGTGGGGAACTATTTCGACAAATAAATGGTGTGGCCAGGGGGAGCCTCTTTGGACTCTCTTTGCAGTATGTACTGTATATGACTATCTTCAGAGAAAAGACCTTTAGAGAACACAAACCTATAAAATAATCTACAGATGGTACATCTATAGCATATTCATTTCAACGAAAAACAATGATACAGAGGAATTACATGCTAAACTCAAGAGAAATTCTGTGCTTAACTTTACAATGGAACACAGTCTACGGAAGACCTCACCTTTCCTCCATGACCTAGTTAAACAGTAGGATATACACAAGATCAAACGACTGAGGAAGATACCTAAACCCAGGTGTGGAGTGCCTCAGATCATACAAAAAGTCAGTAATATTTGCTTACATCAAAAGAGCATTCACACCTAGCACATCTTGGAAAGACGTACATCCCAAGATACTCCAAATTCAAAAACTGCTGACCAGTAATGGATTTACAGACGTCATGAAAAAATCTATAAAAATAAAGAAATCCAACGAAATGCAACAACCCACAGCGAAAGACACTATTGAAAAGTATCTAATTATCGACCATCTCCTCAACTATGGATTAGCATATACAGATGAAAGCTCACTTGTAAAGAATCATCAAGATGTCACCCGAAAGTGCCTTACCAGAGAGTGCAACTTAGAATCTATAGCAAAACCCAACAGTGGCCCTGGTGATGAGGAATAGCACCGCACACTATGGAGAACCAAAGATGTAGTCTACAAATTTTCATTCCCGGTAATGTGTGAATCTCAGGGAAGAGACCACTTTTAACACACTCTGAAAATGTACACTAGCTCACGCACATCAGCAGAAAGGGGCCACACTCAGATGTGTCGATATCTACAATAGGAAACCCTCCGTGAAAGGACTAACTGGCGGGGCCAGTCATGACAAACTCATAACAGTTGAAGCTGTGAGCATTGCCCTTCAAACAGGAGTCTCACTACATCCTTCCAATAAGCTGGAAGCTGGCTCCCAGGAAAGTGGAAAATAATGAAGCGGGGTGTCCTACGACATCTGAAATCATGCGCTCTTCTGCAGGAGAGTCTCCTCCCAGAGATAGGCTATCAGAGCTGCTACTTGTGCATGTATTCAGATTTCCATGACGTACAAGGTTTTGAGCTGCGTAAAATGGGTAGATTCTCATGACGTACAAGGTTTTCAGCTGAGCAAATAGGTAGGTTCTCATGACGTACAATGTTTTGAACTGCGCAAAATGGGTAGGTTCTCATAACGTACAAGGTTTTAAGCTGTGCAAAGGGGTAGGTTCCCAAGACGTACAAGGTTCTGAACTGCGCAAATAGGTTGGTTCCCAAGACGTACAAGGTTCTGAGCTGCCCAAATGGGTAGTTCCCATGACGTACAAGGTTCTGAGCTGTGCAAATGGGTAGTTCCCATGATGTTCAAGGTTCTAAGCTGCGCAAATGGGTAGGTTCCCATGAAGAACAAGGATCTGAGCTGTGCAAATGGGTAGTTCCCATGATGTACAAGGTTCTGAGGTGCTCAAATGGGTAGGTTCCCATGACGTACAAGGTTCTAAGCTGCGCAAATGGGTAGGTTCCCATGACGTACAAGGTTCTAAGCTGCGCAAATGGGTAGGTTCCCTTAAAGTACAAGGATCTGAGCTGCGCAAATGAGTAGGTTCCCATGACGGACAAGGTTCTGAGCTGGGCAAATGGGTAGTTCCCATGACGTACAAGATTCTGAGCTGCTCAAATGGGTAGGTTCCCATGACATACAAGGTTCTGAGCTGCGCAAATGGGTAGCTCCCATGAAGAACAAGGTTCTGAGCTGCGCAAATAGGTAGGTTTCCATAACGTACAATGTTTTGAGCAGTGCAAAATGGGTAGGTTCCCATGATGTACAGGGTTTTAAATTGTGCAAATGGGTAGGTTTCCATGACATAAAAAGTTTTGAACTGCGCAAAATGGGGAGGTTCTCATAACGTACAAGGTATTAAGCTGTGCAAAGGGGTAGGCTCCCAAGGCGTACAAGGTTCTGAACTGCGCAAATAGGTTGGTTCCCAAGACTTACAAGGTTCTGAGCTGCGCAAATGGGTAGTTCCCATGACGCACAAGGTTCTGAGCTGCGCAAATGGGTAGTTCCCTTGACGTACAAGGTTCTAAGCTAGGCAAATGGGTAGTTCTAATGACGTAGAAGGTTTTGAGCTGCTCAAATGGGTACGTTCCCATGACGTACAAGGTTCTGAGCTGCGCAAATGAGTAGTTCCCTTGAATAAAAAGGTTCTGAGCTGCAGAAATAGGTAGGTTCCCATGACGTACAATGTTTTGAGCAGTGCAAAATGGGTAGGTTCCCATGACATACAGGGTTTCAAGCTGTGCAAATGGGTAGGATTCTATGACATACAAAGTTTTGAACTGCGCAAAATGGGCAGGTTCTCATAACGTACAAGGTTTTAAGCTGTGCAAAGGGGTAGGTTCCCAAGACGTACAAGGTTCTGAACTGCGCAAATAGGTTGGTTCCCAAGACGTACAAGGTTCTGAGCTGTGTAAATGTGTAGTTCCCATGACGTACAAGGTTCTGGGCTGCGCAAATGGGTAGTTCCTTTGACGTACAAGGTTCTCAGCTGCGCAAATGGGTAGGTTTCCATGAAAAACAAGGAACTGAGCTGCGCAAATGGGTAGGTTCACATGACGTACAAGGTTCTAAGCTGTACAAATGGGTAGTTCCCATGACGTACAAGGTTCTGAGCTGCTCAAATGGGTAGTTCCCATGAAGAACAAGGTTCTGATCTGCGCAAATGGGTAGTTCCCTTGACGTAAAAGGTTCTAAGCTGCGCAAATAGGTAGGTTCCCATGAAGAACAAAGATCTGAGCTGCGCAAATGGGTAGGTTCCCATGAATTACAAGGTTCTGAGCTGCTCAAATGGTTAGGTTCCCATGAAGAACTAGGATCTGAGCTGCGCAAATGGGTAGTTCCCATGACGTACAAGGTTCTGAGCTGCTCAAATGGGTAGGTTCCCATGACGTACAAGGTTCTGAGCTGCGCAAATGGGTAGGTTCCCATGACGTACAAGGTTCTGAGCTGCGCAAATGGGTATTTCCCATGAAGAACAAGGTTCTGAGCTGCGCAAATGGGTAGGTTCCCATGACGTACAAGGTTCTGAGCTGCTCAAATGGTTAGGTTCCCATGAAGAACTAGGATCTGAGCTGCGCAAATGGGTAGTTCCCATGACGTACAAGGTTCTGAGCTGCTCAAATGGGTAGGTTCCCATGACGTACAAGGTTCTGAGCTGCGCAAATGGGTAGGTTCCCATGACGTACAAGGTTCTGAGCTGCGCAAATGGGTAGTTCCCATGCAGAACAAGGTTCTGAGCTGCGCAAATGGATAGGTTCCCATGACGTATAAGGTTCTGAGCTGCCCAAATGGGTAGTTCCCATGACGTACAAAGTTCTGAGCTACGCAGATGGGTAGTTCCCTTGACGTACAAGGTTCTAAGCTGCGCAAATGGGTAGGTTCCCATGACGTACAAGGTTCTGAGCTACGCAGATGGGTAGTTCCCTTGACGTACAAGGTTCTGAGCTGCGCAAATGGGTAGGTTCCCATAACGTACAAGGTTCTGAGCTGCGCAAATGGGTAGTTCCCTTGACGTACAAAGTTCTAAGCTGCGCAAATGGGTAGTTCCCTTGACGTATAAGGTTCTGAGCTGCCCAAATGGGTAGTTCCCATGACGTACAAGGTTCTGAGCTGCGCAGATAGGTAGTTCCCTTGACGTACAAGGTTCTGAGCTGCGCAGATGGGTAGTTCCCTTGACGTACAAGGTTCTAAGCTGCGCACATGGGTAGGTTCCCTTGACGTACAAGGTTCTGAGCTGTGCAGATGGGTAGTTCCCATGAAGAACAAGGTTCTGAGCTGCGCAAATGGGTAGGTTCCCATGACGTATAAAGTTCTGAGCTGCCCAAATGGGTAGGTTCCCATGACGTATAAGGTTCTGAGCTGCCCAAATGGGTAGTTCCCATGACGTACAACGTTCTGAGCTGCGCAGATGGGTAGTTCCCTTGACGTACAAGGTTCTGAGCTGCGCAGATGGGTAGTTCCCTTGACGTACAAGGTTCTAAGCTGCGCAAATGGGTAGGTTCCCATGACGTACAAGGTTCTGAGCTGTGCAAATGGGTAGGTTCCCATGACGTACACGGTTCTGAGCTGCGCAAATGGGTAGTTCTCATGAAGAACAAGGTTCTGAGCTGCGCAAATGGGTGGGTTACCATTACGTACAAGGTTCTAAGCTGCGCACATGGGTAGGTTCC